>NC_027754.1:46090073-46113622 GCF_000695525.1 Brassica oleracea var. oleracea
TTATTACATAATAGTAACTGATTTCTTAGTTATTTAATATATAATTATTATTTTATTATTTCATATTATGCAGAAAAATATAAAATAAGTATTTATTATGCACAAGGCGCATATCTTAACCTAAGTATGTATCTCTTTAATAATTTTGAATCTTAAACATTTTCTAAATCTCAGGCCAAAATAAAAGAAAGAAATGAGAATAAACTCAAAAATCAATATTTATATCGAGCAATAACCAAAATGACACAAAAATGAGAAAAATATCGAAGATAGATAGGATTGACACGTGGACGTAAACTTCTCATGACCATAATTAACTTTTTAATTGCTAAATCATGATATAAAACCGAGCTGACATAGTTTCATTATAACCAAATAGTAGGCATGAGATTCTTTGACCTAAACGTTAGGGTTTTATGCGATAAATAATTTTTTGACCTAAAATATTTTTAAAAATGAGATCAGTTCATTAGTAAACAAATTATGTAATTAACAGAATTTTTTTTAAAAAAATGTTTAAGAGCCAAATATATTAATTCGATCAATAATATAATTTTTTTTTCATACGATATTTCTTAAATAATTTTCATATAAATTTACCCTGCGCAAGACGCATGTCTTATCCTAGTTTTCATTAAAGTTCTTCATCTCTTCATCTGAATTTAACTTTATGCTTGAACTTAATTAGTTATCTTGTTTATGATTTTAGGTTGATTAGAGTTGGCGAGGGTTTGCTCTAATTGAATGAAAATAATGTTTGTGAGCAAAGTTTTCTTAACCGACAAAAATTGATGCTATTGCACTTTGTGAACCTATCAAAATTTAAATTTAATACATGTTTAATTTCTTAGTCTTAGTTAGTTATCTAGGTTGTTATACATAGTGATTAGAGTGACGATAGTGGAAAGAGTATACATTCGTGTTTTGAGTTCAAAATGGTGCTTCATTGATTCTTTAATAAACTATCTATATTCATGATCTGATTTACTGCGGTTTCTCTAATGCCTAAAGCTTGTTATTTGTAAGTTTTAGCTTTTATTGCACGGTTCTTATTGCATATTTATTTTTCTGCTTAGTTTTAGGGGAAAATATTTTTAGTGATAAAACCCCTCAACTATTTTTGAATCATAAGAAAAATCTTCAACTAATTTCTGAATGTTTTAACCCCTCAGCTTACAAACTGTTAACGTCTATCATCCTCTGTCTATAATTTTGTAACGGCATGTGACAGACGTTAACTATTCGTAAGTTGAGGAATTAAAACATTAAAAACTTAATTGCATGATTTTCTTTCGATTGAAAAATGGTTGAGGGTTTTAATCATTACAACACATTTGAAATAAATTGGTTTAAACAAATAATAAAAAGTTGATTTTTTCTCTAAGTATCAAATGTTTCTTGTTAGTGGGATGATGGTAGCCTAAGTAAAAGAAAATTCGTTTATCGGATAATGCTGGTTCCAAGTAAGAAATGTTTGATTAGCAATCGTTGCGGGATTATACAAAATAAAGATCGGATTTTCTGGAAACAGTTAAGAAATCCTATTTAAGGACGCCTTGAGCATGTTCAATGGTCTAACTCATTCTCTACAACCAAATTCTTTAACTAGTTCCCATACAATCGATCTTCTTTTCGTATAATCTCGCCACAGTAACTTACTTTGAATCTGTATTATCTGATAACTGAACCTTTTAAAATTGGATTTATAGTCCGGTTGTTTATGTACGTATGCTACTACTGTCTCATTGTCAGTTTATAGTCATTTTGTCTAAACTAAAGTGTTCTTAGTTAACAAATAAACATTTGATAATTAGAGAAAAATCAACTTATTTATTCTTTTTTTTTTGTAAATCAATTTCTTTAAAAATATGTTTTAGTGATTAAAACCCTTAACTATTTTCCAATCAAAAGAAAATCCTTCAATTAAGTTTTTAATGTTTTAACTCCTCAACTTACAAACCGTTAATGTTTCTCACCTTATATTACAGAATTATAGATGGAGGATGACAGACTTTAACGTTTTGTAAGTTGAGGGGTTAAAACATTAATTAGTTGGGGTGTTTTATTACGAGTCTAAAATAGTTGAAGAATTTTATCACTAAAACCTGAAAAACCATCTTTTTGACTTATCTTGACTTTATTCTCGTAAACTTGTTGTGTGGGCTTAAGTTTTGTGGATTTGATTGCTTCTATACTATTGTGATATGTTGTGCGCTTGTAGTATTGAATAAAGGGATAAAATACTCAGTTATCACTCTCAATAAAAAATTGTTTTAAATAAATGTTTAGGAGTTTATTTTTTATTTTGCAACGTCAACTGATGTAAAAAGTTCCAATTATACAAAACTTGAATGTATTTGTTGACAATAATCTTAGTCATCTTTTAAAAAAATGATGTAAGATAAATTTGTATTCGATTAGATTTGATAATAAAAAAGTCTTCATTGTGTTTAAAATAATTTAATATGACTAAAAATTTTGAATGTTCAAAGGACGTAAAATATTCTTGCGATTCTTTATAAATCTGATGTTTCAAGTTATATTTTTATTATTGGATATATTTCACAACACATGTGTGATAAATTTTGAATATTATTTTTATTCATAATATTATTTAGATTGTTCGCCAATTGATATAATTTGGTATATGATTATTTTATACTTCAAATCGAATTGAATAAATAGAAAATAAAAAATCCTCCATAAATTATAAAATTACTCTAACAACTCACATACACTGTAAAAAATCACTTAATGACCTTTTCTAATGTATCGCATGATGTATTTCTACCAATGTTCAAATGTTATTAAGCAAAAAAAAAAGTTGCATAGTTAACTACATATGGAAAGAATATGTATTCCTACCAATGTTCAAATGTTACTAGGTAAGAAATTTATCTATTTATTTTTGTTTTGACTAAATCTTTTTTCTTTTTTTTGAACGTTTGACTAAATCTTATAAAAAAGTAATGAACATTACATTCCTTCTTTATCTTTGACCATGACAACTATTTTGAACGGTTGTATTAGTATATATGTAATCAGTCTAAGACTCTAAGTAATATACTCAACAAAACGATTAAGAAGAACATCATAAAAATGGCTATAACCGTAAAAACTTTAGTCTCATTTGTTTTAACTATCTTTTTATTCATATCTTTTATTGACTGTCGTACATTAACCGCTGAAACTCTTTCAACTACTTTAAATTCTCCAGGTAATAACATATTTTTTGTTGCAGATATGTTTTTGTCATGTGGATATTGTATTAATGATTTCTTTTATTGATAAACAGGATTTGGAATAGAAGATGTGTGCTTTGGAGGATTTTGGCCGTGTAAGGATGACATTCTCTTTGGTTGCGTTAGATATTGCAATAAATATAATTACAAATTTGGACGATGTACTGACATCCAAGGATGTTGTTGTTATTGAAAAAAAGCGTATAAGATGAAATAATATAATAAAATGTGTTGTTTGAAATATAACATCAATGGTTTTTATATGTTTTGAATATTTATACAAAAAGTCTAGAGTAGGATACACAAATTTTACCAAATCAGTTTGATGAAATTAGAAAAGTAGATTTTGTAAACTGCACGAAATCTAAAATAAAATCGAAAGTACAAGTTAATGGATGCTGAATGGCTTGTGTGTTGAGTGAAGCAGAGATTAGGTTTGTGTCAAACCAGGTCTGGTCATATATGTTTCATAATGGTTCATGTGCATAATAACATATATTGCATCTTTGAACTAAGATGGAAGATGTTTGTACATAAAAGCTCAAAACCCATTAAAGCATTACTAGAAATTAAGGGGGAATGTAATCGGAACTAATATTGACTATAACAATCTACATAAGCCTGGTTAGAGAATTTAGATAGACAAGCTCTATTCTACCACATGACAATTCAAAAGACCAAACAATAACATACTCAACGATGCATTACAATAGGAGGGCGACTATAAACATGATCACCGTCTTTAATGCCAAAGTTAATAAGATAGCTAGTCAGAGTCGTTAATCAATCTTTGATCCCCATAGGATAAGCAGAACTGTGCCCAAACATGCAGCCTTCATCGAAAATATACTCACGGGTTAAGGGTAGGATCATCAAGAATCACATATAGATACTAAACTCAAAAATCAAGAAAAATGAATTGTACCATGAAATAATGCCAAAGGATGTGATGGGTAAGTGAGAAAACAATATAACACTCAACATCGTTGTAGAACCAACCATCAGGTGGAGCAATAAAGAGATAGATTTTATTATTATAAATTGGGAAACTTATGTATTTGAATGTATTTGTTAATAATAATAATCTTAGTCATCTTTTTTAAAAATGATGTAAGATAAATTTGTAATCGATTAGATTTGATAACAAAAAAGTCTACATTTTGTTTAAAATAATTTAATATGACTCAAAATTTTGAATGTTCAAAGGATGTAAAATATCCTAACGCTTCTTTATAAATCAGATGTTTCAAGTTATATTTTTAGATATATTTGAAAGCACATTTTTCATAAATTTCGAATAAAATTTTATTCATAATATTATTTAGATGGTTCGTCAATTGATATAATTGGTATATGAATATTTTCTATTTTAAATTTAATTAAATAAATAAAAAAATCCTCGAATGATTAAATTATAAAATTATCTAACAGTTCACATACACGTGTAAAAAAACTACTTAATGACTTTTTCTAATATATCGCTTTCTACCAATGTTCAAATGTTATTAAGCAAAAAAGTTGCATAGTTAACTACATTTATATGTCGAGCTTAGTAATGCAAGTTTGTGATCTGAGTGAAGACAATAAGGTGATGGGATATTGTCCCGATTTTCCTGGTTTGCTGAGGTATATAATCTGGAGTTTTGTGAAAATACCCTTGGTCCAAAGGTTTGACTAAGGATTTATTAATATTTATACACTAGAAAATTTGCGTTTCGAATTTTAGAGAAGACAGAATTATTTCAAATTATTGAACAAAATGCTTATAAGAGATCTACATCATGGCGCAAGGAGTACCGTCAAACGTAAATCCGATATGATAGCTCAAGTATGCAGTCAGATCACATGAATCTTCATAATGCAGTTAGAATAGTTGGTTGTAAAATCATATGTAATATTTCTTATAATATGTAATATCATAACTATCCGGCATTAAAAAAAAGTTAACTACATATGGAAAGAATATGTATTCTTACCAATGTTAATTCATATGGAAAGAAATCTTGTTTTTGTTTTGACTATATCTTATAAGTAATTAATGTACATATTACATTCTTTCTGAATTTATCTTTGACCATGATAACTATTTTGAACGTTTGTATTAGTATATATATGTAATCAGTCTAAGTAATCTACTCAACAAAACGATTGAGAACATCATAAAAATGGCTATAACCGTAAAAACTTTAGTCTCATTTGTTTTAACTATCTTTTTATTCATATCTTTTATTGACTGTCGTACATTAACCGCTGAAACTCTTTCAACTACTTTAAATTCTCCGGGTAATAACATATTTTTTGTTGCAGATATGTTTTTGTCATGTGGATATTGTATTAATGATTTATTTTATTGATAAATAGGATATGGAATAGGAGGCGAGTCTTGCTTTGGAGGATTTTGGCCGTGTAAGGAAGACATTCTCTTTGGTTGCGTTAGATATTGCAATAAATATAAATACAAATTTGGCCGATGTACTGACATCGAAGGATGTTGTTGTTATTGAAAAAAGCGTTTACCATGAAATAATATAACAAAATGTGTAGTTCGAAATATAACATCAATAGTTTTGATATGTTTTGAATATTTATATAAAAGATCTAGAGTAGAATACACATACTTTACCAAATCAAAATTACTTTGATGAAATTCAAAAAGTAGGTTTTGCAATTTGAACGAAATCTAAAATAAAATCGAAAGGAAGAAACCATTAAGGCTCTTGATTCTCAGATCTCTGCTCTTAGTCAATACATTGTCAACACTTTAAAAAAAAAAACTCTTATTTTTGTTATATTCGTAATCTTAATGTCTTTCTCAGACTCATTTACAAGTAATTGCTACTGTAAATCTCTCTCTCTCTTGGCTTCTTCGTGTATAAGTTTATGATAAATAGTTAAGCTCTATAAACTACTATCATGGACCGTATGAAAACGACGTAACATGTCAGTAATCTGGATTTGTTGGTACATTACAGTCTTGTTCCACTCACAAGTCATACCACCGTAGTAACAGTTCATCTTGACACTTGAACCTATATAGTCAGGATTTCTATCGTAGTTCTTGATATATTGGAGGTGATTGTTAGATTCTGGATGGTCAGGACTCTGGCTAATCTAAATGGCTTGTGTTCATTGCTTAAAGCTATGATTAGGTTTGTGTCAAGCCAGGTATGGTCATATATTAAACTAGTCTAACTATGGATTACATATGGTTTCATGATGGTTCATGTGCATAATAAGATATTTTATTTCTTTGAACTTAGTAAGAGTTTTCTCGTCCCTCTTTGAGTTGGCGTTGACTTGTAAGAGAGCCAACCTCCCAATACAGTCGATAGAAAGCTTGGCTGTTTTCGCTGTTTTCTTGTAGTGTCGACACCGTCTCCTTGACCTCCTTTTTCCTTCTTTTTCCAGATTTGGATTTTGATTGACAACCTAGATGGTCTAAAACATGTATTCGTCTCATGCCGCGGATCATGAAATGCAAAAAAAAAAAAAAACAAACAGCAATGAAAAAGAAAAAGATTCTTACAGTTTGAGTTGTTTCAAAGAAGAAACGCCTGGTGTTTTGCTCTTGTGCGTCTTCATCAAGATGCAGTGGTTTGATATATAGCGGATGAATCGAAGCTGAATTATGTTTATCCACAAAAAACTCAAAACCCATTAAAACATTAATTACAACAAAAATGAGGAATGTAATGGAAACTAAACTTGAATATAGCAATCTACATAAGCCTGGTTATAGAACCTCAACTCTACCACATGACAATTCAAAAGACCAAACAATAACATTAGGATAGACTACAAAACCTGATCACCGTCTTTAATGTGGAAGTCAGTGAGGTAGTCAGAGTCGTTAATCAATCTTTGATCTTCATAGGATAAGCAGAACTGTGCCCAAACATGCGGCCTTCATACTCACGGGGGTAAGAGTAGGATCATAAAGAAAACTAAACTCAAAAATCAAGAAAATGAATGGTACCATGAGATATTATTGCCAAGGGATGTGATGGGCAAGTGAGAAAACACAGCTTCTACAGCCATCTTGAGGTCCCTTACTGTAGCTTTCTTCAACACTTCAACACCTTATGATAATATCAGATATTATAAAAACCTCAAAATTCGTTGTAGAGCCAAAACTCTTAGTAGAAGCGTAAGAAACAAGCAAGCGAAGATTAGGTTACGGTACCAAAGGAAGAACCATCAAGCTTGAGAACAGTGAGTTTGATCGGCTCCTCAGGCAACTGATTATAACTAAAACTCTTCCGACGATCGATCAGGCGGAGAGGAGACAGAGACGCAGCCAAAGAGCGGCGTGGAACTTCCATCGCAAATCAAGAACTAGAAATTGACAGGGCTACAAACATGTAGTAAGTTAAGTTCTGGGCGCTGGAAGGAGAAGGGAAGTTGAGTTAGAGTGGGAGATTGATGATGCCATGTGAGGTAGGAAGAAGATGAGAGATACTTTGATGGGAATCAGGGTTTAGGGATCTGTCTTTCTCTCTGGCTTTTTTCCCGCGGTAATATACGTTTTACTTTCAGATAGAACAATATAGAGAGACGGATTTTAAAATATTTTGTGGGGAAACTTAAAACAACAAGCACCCATGGCCTAATGGATAAGGCGCTTGACTTCTAATCAAGCGATTGTGGGTTCGAGTCCCACTGGGTGTGTTTTAATATTTTGCGAGGTAAAACAACATTTTCATACCATCCATTCACTATTTATCAACGTGAAAACCAAGAAAACAATAATTTGTTATGTTTTGCCTTCTTGAATACACAAGTTCAAATAAAAATGAGGCATCGCATTATTAATACTACTCTGAACTACTTCACCTCTGTTGAACTAAAAGGCTTCCTTTAGTTTCTTTTCAGATCGAGCCTTTATGATCACTAGGGCCACTCCTATTAGTGATTGGCTCTTCTTTGTTTTGGACTAGTTACCTCCCAATGATCTTATAGTATGCATATAAACCAGACCCGAAGAAGCCAAAAAGCTGTCCAATCACATTCATCTGCATGAACAAACCAATCAATTTTTTTTTTTATAAAAACAGTACTGATATGATATGTAGCAAATGTAGACGGAAGATTTTAGGTCTAATAAATTAAATGGGACGGTGAAGAAATAATACGAGGTCGAATGGGAGTCCACCAAAGAGCATCCACCCTAGTCCAACCGTGAAGACGTCCTGCAACGATGATGTTAATGCTCAAAGCTTCACATTTTTCTTTTTGTAAAAAGATAATTGTATAAAGTGAAACCGACCTTCATGTTGCCACAAATTGTCTGAGTGAGAGCCGAGTTGAGAGTGGTGTTAAGAAAAATGCTGTAGTTTAAGAAGAAAGCCAACACACACGAACATAATAACACAACCTGTGTGAGAAGTGAGAACAAAAGTATGAAAAGAGATCATTAGTCTCCTCAACAAAAAAGTGCAACAGATACAAGGCAGAACAGAGTGATTTACAGTACCATGAAACCAGGAGAAAAGAGGTGGGGAAAGTTAAACGTCCTCTCCAAGTCACCGCAAACATATGTCCAAATAATCAATATAGGTCCGCATATAATTCCTATCATTATAAAAACTCACAAAATTCAAAGGAAGTAATTGGAGTTTAAATCATGTTTTGCTGTCTGTTAAGATTACCATTGCACCACATAAGACCAAAGCTATTCAAGCCGCTTGATTTCCCTGGAGAATCAGACATTAGACTTTGAGTAGAAGAACATTTATACAGAAAGTATGTAACTAGCGTACCAGTCCGGGAGATGGTTGCTAGATAAACTGCTGTTGTTATGTTGGCTAAGAAAACGACACCATATCCATAAAATTCAAATGACAAGTCCCTAGCTCCAGCGAAAAATGCGCCAAACAAAATAACGCCAACACTGATATTATCAAACATACAAGAGTTTAGTTTGTGCATGTAAAGAATCAAGGAGAAGCATTATTCTCCTTTTTTACTTCTATAGTATGAGGAAACTATGAATCACCTTCCAATGATAGAGCGGGTATATCTCTGACCAGTGAGCAAGTACTCAATCGACAGGATGAGGTAGCTCACTTGGTAAGGACTCTGTGGACCAATTGTCATGCTCACGGGTTCGACGCCAGGCGGAGGCGAACTGCCCATTCTGTCACCAAATGCGGTACTGGGTGTTGGGTCTTGTCCCCAACCCAGGTAAAGCCCTCCCGGGTGAAGTGGACCGCTGCCTAACCGGGCTCAGGGGAATGATCCACGTAAGTGGGGAACCCATGGATTATCAAAAAAAAAAAAAAAAAAAAAAAAAAAAAAGTACTCAATCACCATAGTAAAAGCCACCGTGGTACGCCTAAGCGTGGTGTACATGGGAACATTAACCCCTCTCACAGACGCCATAGTGGCTAGCTTTTCAGTAGATAAAACATTGAACCAAAATTTGTGATCAGTTAGTATTTATAGGATTCAAAACAACAGAAGATCATTGTCACAGTAAAAAAAAAAAAAAAAACTACCATGTAGAGAAGATAGGCAGCTGAGGGAGGAAGGGTGTGAAACAATGTCTTCAACGGCACAAAAGCTGAGACATTATTATTATTATTATCAGAAGCTGAAAAGGAATCAGCCGCTGTGAAAGAGATGATCTTTTTGCGCCTCAGCGTGTATAGAAACAATGTAGAGGATAAAATCTGTTGAAACAAAAGTGTCAATCTTTTTGGGTCACTGCAAAAAGACAAACTTTGTAATATAGTTACCTGAAAGAGAGTGATAACGTTAACACAGGGGAACTCATAGGAAGAGAGAGCTGCTTTATTGAACAGCACAAGCATCACTGCCAATTAAACACCAACACACAACATACAGACATAATCTCAAAGCATGAAACTTTAACATTGATATCAGCTGGAATCTGAAAATGAACATTACTCCAACGATTACCTGCACAGGCCATGTAAGAGAGAGCAGCGTAAGCGCCACGTTTAGTCATGGCGGATCCTTTGAAAAAGACGGTCGTCTACTACAGCTTTGCCGTCGAGATTATTATCTCCGGCGAGAGGAGGATCGGAAACAGGAAGGACAGGATTCATCATGGTCGAGAGAGAGGTAGACTCTCTCCACGGTCTTCGTCTTACTCCGCGTTCGTCGTCTCTGACTCTCTGACTCACGGAGATGATTGATACTGAACGTAGAAGACACGGGACATTTGAGTAGACCACCTCTCTCTGTGTATGTGCGAATGTCTTTTTGTAATTAATTATTGTTATGACAATTATTAAATTCCTCTCGTTTCTCTCTATTTGTGGCTTAAGGCCCAGTGATAGTAATAATTTCTTATACTGAACTCATTTAAGTTTATGGGCTAAGGCCTTATTAGATCTCAACTGTTTTTTGAACTTTTTAACATCTAATCATTTCTAAAAGGAAAATTTTCCCCAATAACCATAAAAAAAACACAAGTCATTGTTTATTATATTCTTCTATAAGATTTATTTTTAACATTTAATTCTAATATGAAAAAATTATAACAGAAAGAAAGACATCATCTTCTTGCTATTATTCTATGTTTTTTTAAGAAATAATTTCAATTATTTGGTATATTATACAAGTCTAAGAAATGTTTTTTTTTTCTTAGAGCTATATATACCATGTTGAATGAGACTCTTAATCGATAATGATACTTCTTCGGTTTTATGGATAATGATTAAACTAATACATTATAGTTTTGGTGTGTCTTTGTTTTTTCATAATTCGTTGTTATCCGGTAAATGAAAAAAAAAGTCAGCATATAAATGATTTAAGATATTTTTGATAAATTTAATTTTTATTTGGGAAGTTATATACTATAAAATAAGTTTTGAATTCTGATTTTGGAATAGTGCTATTTTTTGGTAATGAAAAGCAAAAATTAAACCATAATTTTTTGGAAATGATTAAAATAGCATCATGAACCGGTAATATCTTACTAGTTTAAATCAAGAAGTTTGAATAATGAATGAATGGCGAAAGTTTGTGGTACGATTCGTAAAGTAGTAGTTGAGGAGACATAGAAGAAACATGATAAGACTTTGGTATCTACAAACTTGATGAAGACAAGAAGACATTAAGCCAAAGCTGTCCAAAACAGCACTCAAACTCGAGTTAAAAAGATAGTTTCATTCACTTCCCCTTTATCTTAACACTCGTTTGTCCCCCTCTCCCGCACTCAAACAAACAGTTTCTATCCTTTCTCGTTTCCTCCCACGTACGTCCTTTATTATCTCTCACCAGTAGTTTTCATTTCTAGATCAGTTTCTTCAGTGGATTAGGTTTCTTGTCGGTATATTATGTGACTATTATTGGATTCGGCCACATATCTATTCTTTTTATCTGTTTTGTACCTGCTACTGCTTAATTCGCATCCGACCCTTACGTAAGGGGGTATGGTTTTATATCAATTTACAATAAATAGAATAGTTTTATGTCATTTATATCTGTTTCAAGTTATTTAGTGTTGAGATTCAAACATGCTAAATATTTAAATATTCAAAACGTTAATCAAAACATATCTTGCTCGATTATATTAAGATGTTTGAGCCAAAATGTTAAATCATACTTGTTCAAGCTACTAAATACATGTAAAAACTCTGAAATTCAAAATAACCAAGCTAAAATATTCAGAAATCCTATTACATGACAAGAATATTTATTTTCGAATAACAGCTTGGTCAAATCAAAATAGGTTATAACATGCTAATAACAGCCCAAAATTGCTTAACTTATTTCTCTTTATCTTAACATTTTTACCAAAAAAAAAAAACAGCCCAAAATCACTAGCTACTATCCAATTTTTGTCTATATTCCTTGCACAATTTGATGTTGTTTCAGCTAAAACTCTCGATGGTTATAAGAATTTAACGCCGCAAGCATGAACAAGTCTCCATTGTTTTTGAGGTTTTGCTACCTTTTAGTAACTAAAAATATTAATAAATTTTTTTAAAAACCCAGATCGATCCCACGAACTAGACTATAAGTGTGAATGTGGTTCCGACAAGAGTCATATGGTCCCTTCAACTTTTAAAGCCCATAACTTCAGTGGTCGACCCGACACTACGGCACGAGTAGTCACGCACGACTCTCTTCACATTGATATTTCCCCCTCTACTCTCATCTGTTTGGTTGATCTAAAAACATGTAGAGACCAACCAAAGTGTCATATATTATATATGATATGGACTTCATAATCAAGTGTCACTTTCGTTATCCAGATTGATATCGTGCGAACTACTTCTTAAAAGTCAAGTTTCTAATATTGTGTTAGGCACAACATATATCTTTTTACCAACGTTTTTATTAAATTAAATCAAACATATGTCAATACCAAGCTTACAACTGAATTACTAGAGTAAAACAAATATAAGATAATTGAAAGAATTCCAAGACCATATCCTCTTCTGGACTTTATTTACCTTTTTCCTAGTCTTTATGGTATTTTGTTTGATCGACCATATGGTCTAATTCAGTTTTTATACACTTGCTAGTAAAAATCGGATCGGATGTTGGTTATTCGACAAGTCGTCTCCATCATATAGGGGAGGAGGTAACTAGTAAGGCCATGAGTTCTAGTCTGTCATGGTACTGAACCATTGAATTAGAAACTATAAGCTATATCATCAATCCACAATAGTAATGGTTGAAAAAACGAAGCACTTGTGAAATAAATGTTTTACGAAAAAAGGAAAATGTTCCTTCCCAAAGAGGGCAGTGTAATCAAGCTCAGGATGGGCAGACAGTTAATAGCCTTTATTCATAAGTTGATCTGAACTCTTCCCCAAATATTTTACTGAAGTTGCATAGTGAATCAACAGAAGTGTGTAGTGATAGTTGTCTCTTGAAAGGTTAAGAATATTGCGACAAGCTCAAAAAAAGAAGAAGTGGAGTTTGTAATTGGGTAACATGATTCTCAAGAGTCAAATAGAAACATTGGATGTAAACAAAAGTATGGGACGTTGTCCGTTCCAACATTAACCAAACTTGTCTATTAAAATTCATGTTAGTTGGGTGTTGCATGTCTAAATTCGTTGAATCATGTGTCCCTTGAAGATGCATGCTCTTGTTTCTAGCTTAGAAGTATAAAATATAAATACACTTTTCATTTCTTTAGTTGTTTGGTTTGCTTATCTTAATAAGTACGCTAATTGGATATTGTGATAAATAGGAATTAGTGATGCAAACATGGAAAATCAGATAAAGTCAACCAAAAGAACTAAATCGTTTACAAATTTATATGACTAATGTTATTAATTAATAATTTATCCTAGGAGAAAATGTATTTACAAAGTCCATGCATATATACTATCGATTATAGTTTTTTCAATTTCTGTGTATGCGAATGTGTAATTTGCAATGAAATAAAAAAAAAAAAAAAATCTAATGTATACAGAAGTTGAATAAGAAACAAGTAACTATCATAAGATTGTATTTTATATTCAAAAATCATAGCAATTTAAATAAAATAATGTAGAAATATGTTAGCATCAAATGTTGGGATATTGGCCGACCTGAACTCAATAAATGTCGGAAGTCATTCATTTTCTCCCAAAAGACAAAGGTCCTTGTTTCTCTTGTTTCATTAATAGTTGTAAATGCTTTTTCACGATTGCTAGTCTGTTTAACAGGTTAAGTATAGTAACGACTCTATAAGTATCTTCACCCAAACCTATTTCGTTGAGGGAACGTTTTTACGTATTTTAATCATGTTGGCTATGAATTATAATACGATATAACTCAGATTTTGAAGATGAGAGCTTTTTCTCTAGTCAAATATATGTTCTGGACTCCTAGTTGTTGGTCTAAGAAAATTTATATGAACTATATAGTTGAGGAGTCAAGGGAAACAAATTGTTAGTATTCTAATATTTGATTGATTAGTTTAGTTTATATAGTATCGTGTTGCTTAAGATACCATAAAGACACATCCATGACGACATCTATATTTTTGTGCGACAAAATATATAATAATTTAAACCTATCAAACATGGATATTTACGATAAAGCCACGCACTCCTCCTTCACTTTTGTACTCTTTCCTTTTACTATAAATAGGGAATACTCATGGTCCTCTAATTAAGCAACCATCCACACAACCTTTTCCAGAGCCAGACAACAAAAGAATATACACTTTTAGTTTCATCAAAGACGAAGCTGCACTAGAAATGGAGTTGGATCTTGATCTCTCTCTTTCACCTCATACTAATTCTTCAAAATTCGGGTTTTGCTTTGACCTCAACAAGCATTGCGCGACTGAGGGAATGCTTGTTGAGGTCGTTCACTACGAGAAAACGAAACAAACGCGTTTTGAGTCGATGTTTTGGTTGGACAATATGGAAGAAGATTGTTATGTACCAAAACCATGTTCGTTTTCTTTGAATGGCCAGCCAGACGAGGAAGATGAAGATCCTTTGGAATCCGACTCTACTATTGTTGACGAGTGAGTAACAAACTATATTTTTGACAATACTTAGGTTAACTATATAAGTTAATTTAACATTTTACCAAAGAAATTTATATAAGTTTCTTCGAATATTCTGTTGCGTATTTATACAAAGTATGCATGGAGGGATTATAATTCATAACACTCATTCAAAACAAAAGAATTCTCATAACATTTAAAACAATTTTGTATAGTGAGGAGGAAGATGGCGAAGTCGTGGGGTGGCCACCAATAAAGTCATGTATGACAAAGTATCATAATTACCGTCATAGTCGTAATCACCCATATCACCATCATGGTAGGAGGATCAACATACCTAATCCTACGGCTACAATTATCGGACTTAGACCGTCATCGTCATCAACATCATCACCGAGATCATCAATGTATGTTAAGGTGAAGATGGATGGTGTCGCAATAGCTAGAAAGGTGGACATCAAGCTTTTCAACTCTTACGAGTCTCTCACTAACTTCTTGATCACCATGTTTACTCAATGTGAGTACTAATTTAAGTATTTAAAATGCATTAAAACGTATACACTCTCCTAAACCTATAAACGAATGAAAGCATGACATATAACCTCTCAATAGTCTTCTTGATATTGAATACAATTTTGTTTTGTCAGACCAAAATTGTGATAGAGAAGATACAAGTTACAAATTCACCTTCCAGGGGAAAGAGGGCGACTGGCTATTACTAGGGGATGTTCCATGGAAGTACGTTTACTTCTCTGTGTTTAATATTTCAAATTTCTACCTAGTTTCATAAATATATACATAGTTTTTAGGTGATGGACATTATTTTAATATTCGGATAAGGGTGACTGGCATATTAATATCTAGAATCTGTTTTGGTTTTGCAGGATCTTTGCTGAGTCTGTTCATCGAATATCAATAATTAGAGATTGCCCGTGTGCATACACACGGCTGTTGTTCTAAAAATAACTCTTTCAAAGTAATTATTATTTTGTAATTAAAATGTCTACATTATCAGATTTCCACTCGATTTATCTGCCTCTAGTATCACTTATTATGAATTATGGCTAAACATGCACGGAAGGGTAATGACATTTCCTTTATAAGAATTCAGTGATCTACTTAAGGATCAGGCTCGGCAACTAAATAAGCTTTTAGACATTATTACATCAATCCTTTGTTGCATTTGAAATTTAATAGACTTGTTTACTTCAAAAACAAGAAAAAAAAAGAAAGAGAAACATAAACTGTGATGATGATTGCTACGCTGCTTCTTTTATCATACCACCTCCTTCGTATGTGCAAATGGCTGAGATGGACAAAAAGCAATACTATTGACTCAAGAGAAGCAGTTGTGGCAGCAATTTCAGCAAGAAGGGATGAGAGGTCAAGCTAGTTTGGCTAAGACGAGTCCGGTTCTAACCGCAATGCCTTATGGAATGCTACCGGTTAATGGGATTGGACATCCACCGATGGAGTATTATTACAACAACCCGTACTGATTCACTTTTGTTCTTTTCTTACATAAATATATTTCGACCAATATAATAGACGATACCTCACATTTCTTGTGTTATAGTCCGGTTTGTTCTTATATTCTTTGGGTCTTGACTCTGCTTGAATCTGTGAGACCTTCTGCTCTCTTGCATTTGATTAATAAAGTCATTTAAACCTTTTCTGGAATTTTTATAAGTTTCGTAATACACCGTATTCTTATGAGATAGTAGTCCTTGTTGTTTCCTTGTACTTTATACAACTTAGCCTTGTTAAGTTTGAGCGGGGGTGAAGCTAGTGATTGGTAAATATACATGTTTCTTTGGTTTGTTTTAATAACCTATTGTCAAATTTTCAGGTGACTAAACTTGTTTGTGTCGCCTATCTGATGTTTTCTTGTAATCAAACAGAGTATGGTCTATAATGTTCTCTTGTATGTCAGTTTCCCTGCCATATAAATCATAGTTTTCGACGGTTAAACCAAAGAAAATTAATATAATCTGAATAATAAAACAAACCAACGAATTGACATCATAATCTCTATTAATATAGATTAACATAACAATGTCCGTCTTACCTGCTCTTAACATAGATAATTTCATTACCACTTGCTCCATAAAACAGAGGAAGCAAATGAAGAACATGAACATTTCTCTCATTGCATTCCTCTGGCTTTGATTCTTTCACTTGTAAATATCTTAAACTTAATGGATAATTAACTAGGAATTTGCTGAATTCCATTTGAGATGTACTCAAAGATCAAAACAACATTTTGGTACGTGCATTGTGCACACGTACTAATTTTTTTATATATTACATTGATGAGTGATTGTGAGGTGAATGAGATTAATTGATTCGGTTAGTTTTAAGCAATTTCTCAAGAGAACAGTAATCCTAAATCGTAGACTATGAACTATATAAAGGATGTTAAGCCCATATAACAAACAAACAAAAATCATCAATATACAAATTTTAATTACCATTCTTTATTAGTCTATCACACAATTCAGGGTTTGTAACTGTTAAATTCTCGTAATTTTTTTTGGAAAAGTAAAAAGGGAGAAAGCATTATGGCTGTGTGTGTTCTTTAACCAACAGCCAAACTCGAGTGTTGACTGTTTGACAAATCTAAGTCCCATCTTCCGCAAACTCAATACCCAAAATTTAGGATCTTTAAACAACACGATTTATAAAATTGATATCAATTTTTTTGGTATAACTTAATACTGTACATTATCCATTTCATTTTTTAGGTTTCTCTGTCCACAGTGAAGATAACAACCAAAGTCTAAATAAAAGTCAAAACACACTATGAAGATATAAAGGAATAATAACAATAAAATCCAATATTACCGACTAGATTTTCTGACATCATCATTAGTAGTGTGATATGATTAACTTCAGTTGCGAATTTATGAGGTTGAGATTCGAGTAATTTTTTACGTCTGACTCAGCATCAAACAAGATAATGATAGACTGGGTTTTTTTTTGTTTTTCCCAGCTACCCTTTTAATTACATTTATTTTATCCAACTTTAAAACAAAAACTAAACCTAAATTTACAACAACGGCATCAGCGAACCATTCACGCATCACAAGCCGAGTCATTGAACAACACACTCCTAGCCATACCCAACAACGGCTCGAGCGCTTCAGGAGAAAACTTCCTAGCGAACAGAAAAGGATCACTCCGCTTACTCACAGACCAATCTGAACCGTTGATTCCATCCTCACCGTATCTCGGTCTAGACTTCCTCAGCCGCACGATCAGCTCAGGCACAACTTCCTCCGCCTCGTACATCCTCGGGTGACCTCCGTCGTTGACGGTCCAGTCCACGTGAGTCAGAGTAGCGGGAACACACCCGCGCGGGTCCCTCAAATTCACAAGGGTGGGAAAGTAATTCTCCTCGGGATAGCACGTGTCTTCCCTCACGCACGTCTTGTTGAACTTCTCCCATATCCGCCGATCACGCGCCACCATGCGCGCGTGCCTCCTCGTCAAGGCCCAGAACTGAGACCCGATCCGAAAATCCTCCAGCTTCACCTCGGGGAGCATCGCGTCGTCTCCGCGCGCCGCCCACCTCTCGAGCTGCCACGGCTCGTCTTTGAGTATCTCGATGAAGCTCTTCCGTGAGGAGACAAGAGTCTTGTAAGTGAAGTCGAATGAGCGGATGGGAACGCACGAAGGCGAGAAGAGGGCAAAAATGTAATTCTGCGGATCGTCGAGAAGCGCGTGTGCCAATAACCGACGCGCCGCAGCGGCGAGAGTTGGTGTGTATCGCTCCGAGCGTTTTGAGTGAATCACCCGGTTTGAAAACACTCCGGAGAAAACCGGGTCGTAGTCCCGGGTCGGATCCGCGTGGATGTAGACATTGTAGAGATCCTTGAAGGAGCTTCCGTTGAAGAACATCTCCCACAGAGGCGCGAACGGGAGAGGCGTCGTGGTTATATACATAAACGCCACTTTCCGGGTCGACCCGGGCGGGTGATTCGGGTTTACTTGTGAAGCGAGTCGGAGAAGCGGTTCGTCGTCTTTGGGGATAGGAGGTGCGATACGAAGCGGCGGAGAAGAAGCGTCGGGGACGTTTCGGGCGTAAAGAGAGAAGACGGAGAGAGAGCGGAAACCAAACTCCGGCGAGGCGACGCCGGTGAGTTCTCGCTGGACTGTGAAGATGACTGCGACTGGTAGACAGAGAAACAAAGCGCAGAAGAGAGGGAACAGCGTCGGAGACAGCATATCTCTCGCCGGAAAGATTAAAAAACCAGTGACTGCTTTTTACTTTGTAGAGAGAGAAACAAAGTGGAGTATGATTAGAATCGATGATACATTTTTCTAGAGTGAGAGAGTGGGATTTGGTGCAACTTGTATTAATAAAATTTAGAGTACTAATTATGGAAATTTTCAATTCAATTCAATGGCATTTCATATTTGGAATTTATGACTTTTTTCAACAGAAAGATTATTTGTTTCGCATTTTCATTTAATAACGGTCTTTGTTTCTCTTCGCCACTAATTCTCTTAATTTGTTCACTACGTGTACTATCTATCCAAAATTAGAATATGAAGAATTAAATATGTTGATTGTGCTAGTCCGTTTGCTATATAATATGACTAAATCATAGGCCAACAAAGTGAATGCATACGAATTTATTCGTTGATTAAAGTTAAAGACAGCATTAAACAGAGTCATTAAATATTCGATTATGTGTACACACGTCTTTAGTCTTCATACACGTGGTATGATGTATTGTAGCCGATAATTGACATGTACGTGAAGTTTCGTAATCGATCCGTTTCAGGCAAACGTTTTCATCTCGAACTTAACATCTTTGCTGGATGGATACGAGCTACCGTGCTGTGTAACCACGTGGCCTGCATGCATTAGGATTGGGCCTTCAAATCTGACTTTTGGGCCTTGCTTCCAGTTCCAGTAACGACTACGTGAGAGACTTGCGTGGTTTAAGTTCTAGTTAGGGTCTTTAATGATATTTTCAAAGCTTTTATTTATTTTTTGTGTCTGCTCAGTTATGATCTTCGGCGTGTTCGTTTACATGTCGCGCGACCTGCGACCTGCGACATGCGACTTGCGACTAATCGCAGGTCGCATGTTGTTGTTCGTTTCGCTGTCGCGTAACATGCGACCTGCGATTGGTCTCAAGTCGCAAGTTGCAGGTTGTTGTTCGTTTTGATGTCGCGCGACCAGTCGCGGGTTCCCAATTAAGTCGCCCGAAAAAACAGCGACTAAAAATTAAGAAAATTTTGATCGCGCGACTGGTCGCAGGTCGCAGATCGCAGGTCGCGCGACACGTAAACGAACATAGTTTTAGTCGCAGGTCGCAGGTTTAGTCGCAGGTCGCAAGTCGCAAGTCGCGCGACACGTAAACAAACGTAATCTTAGTCGCAGGTCGCGCGACACATAAACGAACATGGCCTTCTTGTCTTTGTCGTCATCGTGAATGTTTCAGTGTCAGAGAAAATTATAGCGAAAGGCTAGAAGTAGTGGTGGTACGAATTCTGAAGAATTGTTTTTTTCTTTATTTCACTGCACACGAATATTTTATTTTTCCTAAAGAGAACAATTAGAGCGAATGTTTGAAAACGTAGTGAAGTTGCTTTAATACCAGAGAGTGAAAAAACGTTTAAATAAATTTCCCATAAGGACGTAGAACAAATTATTCTTACACTAGTATGAATCTCAACTACTATATAGTTAGGTTTAAATAATTTGGCATCTATTGTTTGAATCTTACAGTTGCAAATTGCAATAAAGCTTTACATTTAAGTACTAATGCAAATGTAGATCCTATTTATAACTAAGATATGGTTGGTGTTTGGCATTTTATAGCTCAAAAGAATATAGAATGGGTTAGTTGGTTATATATAATTTGGTGAATGCTCTCTAGTTCTTTATAGTTATATATTGGAAAGGATAATCTAAAAAATAATGGACTGCAACACTATAGACTTATATTATAGAGTAGGCCGGACCATAAAAATAAAAAAACATTGTAAACCGGAACGAACCGGGGCCAACTATCTCTCCCCCTCCACTTAAATTATTGAGTGAGCAGTGTAAGGAGGGGAAGAAAAACAATCTGACTTTGTCTTTTCTCTCTCTTATAGAAAGTGGTGGAAGAGAAGAGAAGATGCCGAGGCCAGGGCCAAGACCGTACGACTGTATCAGAAGAGCTTGGCATAGTGACACACACCAACCCATGAGGGGTTTGCTCATCCAAGAGATTTTCAGGTCATCTTCTTTCTTCTCTCTCTATCACTTTGTATCCATCTGTGTGTGCATGTGTCCTTTCTCTGTTTTTTCTGCTCATTTTTTTCTTTTGAACTGTTTTTTTTTTGTAGGATTGTTTGTGAGATTCACAGCCAATCCACCAAGAAGAACACTGAATGGCAAGAGAAGCTCCCTGTGGTTGTCTTGAGAGCTGAAGAAATCATCTATTCCAAAGCCAATTCTGAGGTTTCTTTATTTATATAACATTTTAGTTTCTCAGTTTGGGTTTTGTATAGTTTAAGTTAGTTGTTGTGGAACAGAAAAGCTACTCACTAAAACCAGTGACCCTCTTTGAACTGTGAGACTGATTTAGTCTTTACTTGTGATGATATACTCTTATCTAATAATGAACATTGGAACTTATGTCACTGTGTATTTACTTGGTTAATAGATTTGTTACTAATCTTATATACTCCATCTAATAATGAACACTGAGTCCAACTTAGTTGAGTCTTGACTATTTGCTTTACATCTTTAGGCTGAGTATATGGACATGAATACACTTTTAAACCGTGCCAACGACGCTATTAACACCATAATCCGACTGGATGAAACCACTGAAACTGGAGAATATCTTCAGCCTTGTATTGAAGGTATACACATTCTTAATATTAGATACTCTGAATTCTTCTTGGCTCAGATCAATGAGGGAACTCTTGTTTTGTTTTGTAGCTGCTTTGCATTTAGGCTGCACGCCAAGAAGAGCTTCAAGAAGCCAAAGGAACATAAACCCCAGATGTTATCTTAGCCAGGACTCAACTAACTTAGACAACGTCATTTCGCCGCAATACCAAGTCTTCATGAAACAGAACAACTTTGCTCCAAAGACTCTTCCGGTTATGACTTTTCACAGCGATGTTCCGGTCAAGAAATGCCCTGTCTCCAAGTACTCAAGCTACCCTTTATGCTATTCACTCAGAGTTCCTTCTTTGCCAGTCAATGTCACTGACTCGTGCAAGTCCAACAAGAAGATCAGACCTGTGAGTGTGAAAGATGCAACTAATGGCATTGCCTTTGGTGGTTGTGATTTATCTCTGCGCTTAGGCCCTCTTGGAGATGATATCAGATCTCCTTCTCAAAAAATGGAGTAAGTTAAGCAGCAACAACAACAAGAGCTGATAATTCAGAACAGAATTGGGGTTTTGACTATAGAGAGACTTGTGTAATAGAATGGGTTTTAGTTAGCTCATTTAGTTCATCTTTAGGTCTTAGTTGTCGTTAGATGTAAATAGAGAGAGTGATGAGGAAAACAGATCAGTCTTCTTCTTGTCTTGCATCAATCTAGAATCTTCAAACTTCATGTACTTTAATTTAAAAGCAAGATTTTGAAAAATAATGAGTCTACATATGTGCTTTCGCAACAAATACATAAAAAATCATTACAAGATCTAATGAAAGTTGTGTGATAGTAGCTTGCTTCAGTTGACGTAGCTGCACAACAGAGTCTTAGGCGCCATTGATATAACTCTGGTTAGCTCTTGTGATATGGGTTTATCTGGGTCAGCTGATTATATAGAACTCAGCTTAGGCCCATTTAGTAGCAACACCATTCTCTATGGAGCAGCTAGTTGAGAAAGTTTAAGCATACATTTGTTTAATTGTATTTCATAAATTAGTTGCGTAGTTTAATAACATTTAGATTAAGTAAACGGTAGATTGTTCTGTCATTTCAGTACCATCCAGCTGTGCTACATATAGACTCGAATTTGAATCTGGGAAGAAAAAACTTAGATGCAAAAACTATCTCTTTTTTTTTTTTTTGGTTCAAAGATGCAAAAACTATCTCAACAGCCACATCTCTTGTATAGAAATGCATACAAATTTACAAATGCACTTGAAGATATTATAACATAGAATAAAGTAAAAATGTTTCCCTTGTGTAGTCCATTGTTGAAAAATGGCAAAGTAAGATTTGAAAATGGCTATTTTTTTGTAATTTACTAATTTCCTCACAAAAGTAATTTGTCGCTGGAGTTTGAGTTAGACCTTTCTTTCTCATTGCACAGCCTTGTACATTATTATATACATCACTGCAAGATTCAAAATAATAATATGTCTTACCTAAAAGTTGATCCAAGTAGTTTAAATTACTTAAATGTGTGACCAATTGCCTCTCGACGTATTGGTTTGACAAGAAAAGACTGGTTCTCACTGATTTTAATTATTTATTCTTGGAATCAAGCGACCCATTATTAGTTAATTAGTCCTAGTTTATAAAAGAGAAAACAGAGAGAAATCTAAGTTTATACTAGGCCTGGGCATTTCGGGTATCGGTTCGGTTCGGTTCGGGTATTTCGGGTTTCGGATAGTTCGGATAGGGGCTAGAAGATCCATTTAGTACTCGACCTATTTTCGGTTCGGTTCGGTTCGGATAGTTTCGGGTTCGGTTCGGTTCGGATAGTAAATGTAGGAACCGGAAAATATCCATAAGAAGTTCGGTTCTCATTTGGATCCGGTTCGGGTTCGGATAGTTCGGGTAGTTTGGATAATTTGGATAAAATATTGGTTATTTAAGATAAAATATCAAATAATTAGGATGATTTAGATAAAAAATTTGGATATTTCGGATTACTTTGGATATTTCGGATAAAAATATCCG
>NC_027754.1:46113868-46135731 GCF_000695525.1 Brassica oleracea var. oleracea
TGATGTTATATGTATATATAATTAATATTTTTATATATTCGGGTACCCGTTCGGTTCTCGGTTCGGTTCCGGTTCGGTTCGGTTATTTCGGATATAAAAATATAGGAACCGTTCGGGTATTTGAGGGTATTGGTCCGGTTCCGGTTTCGGGTATTTCGGTTCGGTTCCGGTTCGGTTCTTCGGTTCCGGTTATTTTGCCCAGGCCTAGTTTATACGTTGGCGGCTTCCACGTTCGTGATGATATCAAATGAGATCATTTGTATGATTGTAGTGCCAGAGACATGACGAACTATACCCATATGTTAAGATAGGATCTATAATTTTATATTATATTATATGATATGATAAGATCAGGTTTGCTTATATATGTTCTTGCAACTGTAGACACACATGTCTAATACATAATAATGTACACATTCACAAAGTCATGATATAAACTTATAATTACATATTTTGATGAAAAATGTATGCATGAAAAAGCTGCTTTGTTATTGTTTATGTATCAAAATATCAGATTCTTGTGATCTTTTTTCTATGGCGTTATAAGATTAAATCTTGAGACATAACAGATGTATCCAACCACTATTTAGACCACTACACCAGAGCATGCAGAATGCCAATGCTTTGATGTTTATATTATAAAGTGGTTTTGGGATCATATTTTTTTACTTGTTTCAAGAATCCAAAACATAGCAAATTCTCTCTGATTTCATAATGAAATGTCTTTTACGAAAATTACTACATTTTCGCGTTAAGAATTACAATTAGCATTTTTTTTACAATTATTATAATAATTATTTAAACGGGTTATCAAAATATTTCTTACCTTTTCATTAGGATCTATAAAGTTTGTTGTCAGACTCGGAACTGCATCCAACTCAAATATGTAATCTGGCTTTGTTTTGTTTTGAATCTCAGTTTTATTTGATTTCAATATTTATAAAATCACAATTAGCATTTTTAGAACTCTTTAATTTGATATGATTGGTTAATATACATGTTTCAAATTATATTTACCAGGTGAATTGCAGCCATACATTCACACTAACTTTGTCTAAATAATTGATAATGTTAGTAAATTCAATAAGATACATAATGCATACATGTCAACATGTATTTGATAAAGCAACTCCACATATATATTTGAAGTAATAAAGGGTTTGAAAACATTTTAAAAGAGAGAGCTTATAAGTAAAATGATTTATTGATTTGGAAAGAAAATACTTCTAGAATAAGATGAGAACATAGTTATGACATATATTGATAATTGATATTATATAGTGTAAATGCTGATTTTTGACCCAAAGAAACAAATAGTGTAAGTGCTGACAATAATACATATCCAATATACATACATAAATGTGTACATATAGTACAATAGAGATAATGGAAAATGCATGTTTGAGGAAGTTGCATTTAAGGTTACTTAAAGACATCTCGGGCTGACATTGTTTAGACCACATTGAATGCTATACTTTGACTATTGCGTCTTGTTTTCTATTTCAGATAAATTTAACTTTTATGATTCAAGTTTTTTTTTCGTTTTCCACTAGTATTAAAATATGTAATATGATTCGCCAATAACTAATAATTAGAGATTTGAATGGGCATTGATGATTGCAGGTCATTAAAACGAAAGTTAACACCCAACTATAGTGTATTTGAGCAATTAATATTAATTAGAATGAAAATTTATAGTAAAGCATACCCCTCAAAATAATATATTGGTTCCATCCAAAGAATCCGTGGATGCAAAAGTCGATCATGTATATACTCTAGTGTAGCTAAACATATTAGCTACATATAAAAAAAAATTGAGATGATTAACTTATCTACAATGAGGAACAAATAAAACATACTCCATCTGTTCCTGAAAGTAAGATTTTTTAGAGTATGCACGCTTATTAAAAATTTAATAAATGTTTATAATTTAATTTATTTTTTACTTTATTATATACTTTCCAATAACTTTCCACCAATGAAATTTAATCAATTCAAATATTCTCAATTAATGTTCCTCAAAAGTGTAAAAAAGTACCTTAATAATATAGAAAATCTATATTTGTGGAACAAGAAAAAAACCTAAAACATCTTACTTTCGGAAACGGATGTAGTATGATTTATAAATTGTGGGAGGTTTAAAACACAAAGATTAGGTATACATCTTGTGTTGTGTAATACTAGTTAATTAATAAAAATGACATTAAGAATATGTGATTTTAATTAATCATGATTTCACAGAAAAAAACATTTTGTTATAAGAATGTGTGATTTTAATTAAACCATTGGTATTGCGAATTTCCATTGCCAATATCTGATTTAATCTGCAAGTGATATTAATTCATCTGCATCATGATTCCTATGATTATTGGATTAGTTAAGAGCAAGTTTATTGATGTCCTTTAAAGAAAAGTTGTTAAGCATAATTACACTTAAAATAAAGGAAAAAATGAAGAAAAGAGGTGGAACGTACCTTATTTAAGCAAAGGAATGGACGTTGCTTCCATTACTTCTTCATCTTTTGTTTGTCTCTCTCTATGACCCCACTTAAGAGACATTTAAGAGTTTTACCATTAAACATGCTCAAGGCTCCAAAATCAGAATGTAGATACCGGTGTGTGAATCATGTGTTGTTGTTCTCTGTCAAATAACAATAAATCATAGTATTTGTTTGAAGAAAGAGCTGATAGAAAAGTATTAATATCACTTGATCCCATATCATAAATGATAACTGAAAAGCATATGTTCTTGTTATTATTTTTAAACAAAATAGAACATACAATAGAAGAATAACATGCAGGTAGTATAAATATATTACATAGTATATTTGAGACATACAGTGGCTTAGCACTGATGTTCAATAACGTAGGCCGTTGAAAAAGAGGTTGATGATAACCATTACGTCAAACCAAACAACATCGTCGGTGGTGAAAAATGAGTACTTTGGTTTTGTTCTCTACTGAGGATTGACACATTAGCCACTATCATGGACTGTAAATTTAAACTCATAAACCTTCTTCTAAAAGTGCCCTTTCTGCTTTTAACATTTCATGTAATAAAATAAACTTGTGTAATACATTTGCTGACAAATAAACAAGTTAGGTATTATTTTCATGTCCATGGTAAAGAAAAAAAGGAAGTAGCTATGTGTTCAAACTAGACAACAACAACAAACCCACGCTTTGACATTGGCTGATCCCTCTTTGAATCCCCCGTGACTAAAAAAAGAGGAAAGAGAAAGTCGTCTGAATTACAATATTTCATGCCAAGATTAACAAAACAAAAATTTTACAAAAAAAAAAAGAGAAAAATGAAGATAGATGCTCCAGCTTGTAATTTGTTTAAGGGGGCTTCATTTAAAGCAGAGTAGATAACAGAGTGTAATGGTTTTCCACAGTTTTTCATTAATCCATTCATATCTTGACCAAAAAAAATAAAAAGCCATTCATATAAGTTTATGTTTTCACAATACACTAGTTCTACCAAAAAGTATAGATTTTACAACCAAAGAATTCGACCCAAAAAAAAAAACAAACATAAAGAAAGACAGAAGTTACTTCCATTACAATCAATTAGATCGGTCTTCTTCTTCCACTTTGGAAAGTCGTCACATGTTTGGTTAAAAAGAGAAATGACCCAAGTGGTCGGATCTGTCCAAAATTAGTTGTGACGGTCACAAGCGGCAAAGATAAAAAAGCAAACAGATTTGAAGGAAACGGCTCAAAGAGAGTTTTGATTAAGACTCTCGCATCTCTCTCTCTCTCTCTCTGTTTCAGACCCACTTGTGTTGTCTTCCTCTCTATCACAGACCAAACCTAAAACATCATTAAATGTGAGACAGAGAGGCAAACACAAAAACAGAGTTTTCAAACCCCCTAAAACCATCCAACTTCTGCGTTTTTAATCTCTTTCCCTCCTTTCTCCTTACTGTCTGAAAGTTTAGAGCTTTGTAACGAGGCGAAAGCGAGTTCTTATTTCTCTGTTTTGATTCTCTACTGATTCTTCTCCGACACAGAATCTTCTTGTTCTGTTTTTTTTTATGCATACCGTTCACATGTCAAGTCTCTGAGATTTGTCTTTTTCTATCTTTCTGGGAATATATATATTTTTTTTATCTCTCAGATCCATTGACTTGATCCACAAGTTTAGATCTTTTTCAAGATTTAATACTTGTCCGGTCGTGTAAAATAATGGGTTCCACGATCTTCGAAGCAAAAGCCATGAGAATCTTCTTCACCGTCTTCTTAACATGTCTAGCTCTCTTCCCGGATCCTCTACACGCCGGTGTAGCTAACACCGGGAGCATCACCCCAGGGTTTAGTGGATCTCAGATGAACTACATCAACAACAACGGCATCTTCCTCGAATCCAACAACTCAAACTTTGGTTTCGGTTTCGTAACCACGCAAGATTCCGTCACTCTCTTCACACTCAGCATCGTCCACCAAGCCAGCTCGAGAGTCATCTGGTCAGCGAACAGAGCTTCCCCTGTTTCGAACTCCGACAAGCTCCAATTCGAAGCCAACGGAAACGTAGTGCTCCGTAGAGAACAAGGAGGAGGAGAAGGACCCGAGGTTTGGAGATTGGACAGTTCTGGCAAAAACGTCTCGAGAATCGAGCTTCGCGACTCCGGGAACCTCGTCGTTGTTTCAGGTGATGACGGAGCTTCGATCTGGGAGAGCTTTGATCATCCAACAGATACTCTGATAACGAATCAAGCCTTTAAACAAGGCATGAAGCTCACTAGCAACCCTTCTCCTTCGAGCAACGTGAGTTATACTCTTGAGATCAAATCAGGAGATATGGTTTTATCTGTGAACACCTCGTTGACTCCTCAAGTGTATTGGTCCATGGGGAATGAAAGAGGAAAGATCGTCAACAAAGACGGTGTAGTGACGTCATCGTCTCTGCTCGGGAACTCGTGGAGGTTCTTTGATGAGAACCGGTCTTTGTTATGGCAGTTTGTGTATTCGGATGATAAAGATGGTAACGCTACTTGGATCGCGGTTTTGGGAAACAACGGTGTGATCACTTTTTCGAATCTCGGCGCTGGTGCGTCTGGAGCTGATGCTTCCACTAAAATCCCAAACGATCAGTGCGCAACACCCGAGCCTTGCGGGCCTTACTACGTCTGTTCTGGTGGTAAAGTGTGTGGATGTGTGTCCGGGTTGTCAAAAGCTCGGTCTGATTGCAAATCCGGGATCGTGTCTCCTTGTAAGAAGAATGAAAACAATGCAACATTGTCTGTGCAGCTTGTGAATGCTGGAGATAAAGTTGACTACTTCGCTCTAGGTTTTGCTACACCCTTCTCCAAGAGAACTAGTCTTGATAGGTGTAAAGAGTTTTGCAACAAGAACTGCTCGTGCCTCGGTCTTTTCTTCCAGAACAGTTCTGGTGACTGCTTCTTGTTTGATTGGATTGGTAGCTTTAGAAACTCTGGAAATGGAGGATCTGGCTTCGTCTCTTACATCAAGGTGGCTACTAATGATTTGGGAGGTGGAGATGATGGGAAACACTTTCCTTATATAGTAATTATTATCTTGGTGACGGTTTTCATCATCTGTGTGTTGATCTTTGCGGCTTTCCGGATTCATAGGAGAAAGAAAATTCTTTTTGATGAGTTAGAACAGAGTTCAGAGGAGGATAACTTCTTGGAGAATCTTTCAGGAATGCCTATCCGGTTCGCTTATAAAGATCTTCAGTTAGCGACGAATAACTTCTCCGTCAAGTTAGGTCAAGGAGGGTTTGGTTCGGTCTATGAAGGGACTTTACCTGATGGTTCTCGTTTAGCTGTTAAGAAGCTTGAAGGAATAGGTCAAGGAAAGAAAGAGTTCAGAGCCGAGGTTAGTATCATCGGAAGCATTCACCATCTACATTTGGTGCGGCTCAGAGGTTTTTGCGTGGAAGGCACGCATAGACTTCTCGCCTATGAGTTCTTAGCTAAAGGCTCGTTAGAGAGATGGATATTCAGGAAAAAAGATGGAGATGTTCTGTTGGATTGGGACACAAGGTTCAATATAGCGTTAGGAACAGCGAAAGGTTTAGCTTATCTACATGAAGATTGCGACGCAAGAATCATCCATTGTGATATTAAACCTGAGAACATCTTGTTGGATGATAACTTCAACGCCAAGGTATCTGATTTCGGACTAGCTAAGCTCATGACACGCGAGCAAAGCCATGTCTTCACGACCATGCGTGGGACAAGAGGCTATCTAGCTCCAGAGTGGATCACAAGCTACGCGATCTCGGAGAAGAGCGATGTTTATAGCTACGGGATGGTGTTGCTAGAGCTGATAGGAGGAAGAAAGAACTATGATCCATCAGAGTCGTCTGAGAAGTGTCATTTTCCTTCTTATGCTTTCAAGATGATGGAAGAAGGGAATCTTTTGGAGATTGTTGATGGGGAGATGAAGAACGTTGATTTGAACGATGAGAGAGTTCAAAGGGCGATGAGAACTGCGCTTTGGTGTATACAAGAGGATATGCATTTGAGACCGTCGATGAGTAAAGTTGTTCAAATGCTTGAAGGTGTTTTCCCGGTGGTGCAGCCTCCGTCTTCTTCAAATTTGGGCTCGAGGCTCTACTCGAGTTCGATCAGCGAGGAAAGCGGTGGTGGTAAGTCGTCTGGACCGACGGATTTTTACAGTGAGAATGATCTATCTGCGGTGAGACTTTCCGGTCCGAGATAGCAGATCTTGTGTTGTATAGACTATTGTGTTGTGTTTAAAATAAGAGAATAGTAGTGTCTCCAGTTTTGTAATGTTCCAAAAAATTTTAAGAAAAAAATCCATTTAATACAAATTTAATTTTAATTGCTAATTTTATACACTGATATTGTCCATTTCCAACTTAGTACATCAACTAAATTTTATTTACATAACAATAAACCAACTTTTGAAGTGTATATCCTTAAAAATATCAAATTAACAGATAGTAAACTTCCATTAAGTCTTATGTTTAATTTTCATTTTTACTGAAAAATATTAATGTTAAACTGGAAATGAACTAAGACCATGATTAACTCGGGGTTCTTAAGATGAAATTTTTAGCGAAAGTTAAAAAACTGTTTTTTAACTTTTAACTAAAAAAAACTAAGAACTAACCAGTTCTTAAATAAGAACTTTAAGAACTAGTTCTTAAATAAGGACTTTAAGAACCGGTTCTTACCTTTTTTAGTTAAAAGTTAAGAAACAGTTTCTTAACTTCCACTAAGAACCCCGAGTTAATCATGCTGTAAGTCGATTAAGTTGATAATTAAAATTAAATCAGTGTTAAAATGAAAATTTTCTTTTTATTACATAGTTTAACTAAACTACCTGTCGTTTTAATCTACTGTCATAGAACAAGTTGTCGCTTTGTGTTCTTTTGAGTCCTCACGCTTTCCAAATGCGTGCCGTGTTCTCACTCCTCTCTCTGAGAGCAGAATACTGCGATCCTATTGGCTACAACGTTTTCTTAATGTACGCTTGTGCGTAGACAATAAAACTCGCCGATACATTAAAAAAATCAAGCTGCCGCTCTCGGTGATTCTCGTCCCACCGTTAAAGATGACGACGACGACTGCGTCTCTGTTTTCACGGTGCCACTCTTCTTCTTTAAACTTCAAATGCGAACTCGAATCTCCCGCGAAAACACGACTCTTCTCTCCTGCGACAGGGAAACACGTTGTCAGATCGTTAAAAGCATGGCGTGTCCGTTGCTCCTCCGATGATCCTGGTATAGTTTCTCATTCTGTTCCACGGCTTTCTTTTCTTGTGGAGTTATTACTGATCATACTGAGATATGTTCTGCTTCTACATGTTTGACTAGTTTGTGTTCTGTTTCTGCATGATTTGACTAGGTTCGCGTCATGTATACGTCTCCAGTAGAAGAAACATGGTTGTAATGTTGTCCACTGTACAGCTTCTGTCTCATTTGCTTCCGCCAGATGGAAAAGCAGCTGAGTGAGTTTGATGCAAACTTATTCTTCATGTTATAGATTTAAATTTGTTGTGCTAGATTTTAGCCAAATCTAACTGTTGGGTTTTAGCATGTATCCACTGATGAAAGATGAGATAAGGAGAGTGGTGACGAAGGGTAAAGCTGCTGGTGTGCTTCGTTTAGTGTTTCATGATGCTGGAACCTTTGAACTCGATGATAACACAGGTATTGTTGGCATGACTCTCTGATACTAATCAATCTCATTCTCAAAATCTTACTTAAGTGGTGTGTGTAATTTCAGGTGGCATCAATGGGTCTATTGTTTATGAACTAGAGAGACCTGAAAACGGAGGTTTGAAGAGATCCCTTAAGGCACTAAACCCCTCTATCTCTCTTTTTAGTTAGTGTGAGCATGGCCGGTCTTGAGCTTTTAGGAAAAAATTATATATATATAGCCCCTAAGTTTGCAAAATAAACTTTTTTTATATAAACTTTTACTAAATTGTTTATAGTCCCAAAATCTTAGGACCTGCCCTGAGTGTGAGCAAATAAAGATGTAATTTCACATATGTTTTTTTTTTTTTGGCATTTGTTAGGTTCTAGAGAAAGCAAAGATTAAGGTTGATGAGGTACAACCAGGTAATTTCTGTTTGAAAGTGTGTCCTTGTTATGCCTTCGTGGTGCTAACGTTCTGAACTGTGTGATGTTAGTGTCTTGGGCGGATATGATCGCTGTCGGTGGCTCTGAAGCAGTCTCAATGTGCGGCGGCCCAACGATTCCAGTGGTCTTAGGAAGACTTGATTCAATGTAAGCACGTCTCAGTCTCTGGTCTTTGTTTCTATATGTTTAACAAGATGGTCGTTTCATGGTTTACAGGCAACCTGATCCAGAAGACAAGTTACCTCCAGAATCCCTCAATGCCTCGGGTTTAAAAGAATGTTTCCAAAGAAAAGGATTCTCGTGAGTCATAACTTGTGGTTTCTTTAGTACCAAAGTTTTGTAACACTTAACATCACTTGGGGGGTCATTGCAGGACCCAAGAACTCGTTGCCTTGTCTGGTGCACATACGATTGGGAGTAAAGGCTTTGGAGATCCATTTACTTTTGACAATGCATACTACAAAATCCTTCTTGAAAAACCTTGGAGATCTACTACATGTAAGTTGTTATACTCTAAGCTGAGGAGTGTATCTTTACATAGTTTTCTTAATTTATCATGACTTTACTTGGGTTGCAGCCAAAATGACGAGTATGGTTGGGCTTCCTTCGGATCATGCCCTCGTGGAGGATGATGAGTGCTTAAGGTCAGTCCTTCTTACTTTGATCATTTCATTATCTAACTTGTCAAGTAGCATTTGAAGCAGAGGATGAAGAGTTTTGGAGTATATATTCAACTGATATAAGATTCAATGTTTGATGCATAGGTGGGTGAAAGAGTATGCGGAAGACCAAGACAAGTTCTTCAGAGACTTCACCAATGCTTATATCAAACTAGTTAACTCTGGTGCCAAATGGAAAACATTATGATGTCTAATTTATCTTATGTTAGTTCATAAACATGCCCTGATAATTTTGGGTTGTAATGCTTATTTAATTATTTTTCCTTTTCTATATACATGATGAATATTTCAACGAGGACACTAAAACCATTAGCTATGTGTTGTTCTAAGCATTTTAATGTTGATTCATGTGAATTTTGACTACTTATGTTTCGTTCATGTAGGTAATAGGCAAGACGGCATAGCTTAAGTATACCAAGTATATTAGTTTTGAATCTTTTGAACAATAAGTTTTTAAAAATTGTTAATCCCAGTAAGATATCACTAATTGAGCTTTAGAATATAAAAAATGGGATAAGATGGAGATGATGGAATGAGAAAGTTTTGGGAAACATCAAGAAAGGAAGGGTGTCACTATTGTAGCTGTGCCTTACCCTAATCACGGGACCAACTTGTCTCTTAATAAAATGGTTTCTGTGTCTAATCACTTTGCTTCCTCTTTAATCACTCTTTCTCAGTGCTAATCAGGATAATCATACTTCTTTGTTAGTAGTTACTAAACTATTCCTATTAGAATTTTACTTTACAAACACCTTGAGACAGAATTAACTATATATTGGATACGAACGCATGATGATGTATGTTGAAAATAAAAGCTTGCTAATTGGTTTCTAATTGTTAATTACTCTAGCTAATAAACTATACTATCTCCTCGGTGGTCAACAAATGAGTACTGCTGCTTTCATCTGGTTTCTTAAAGAAAAGTTTCATTTGCATTAAATATTTTGGCCTACCAGGAGCCTTTGGGTGTGTTCATGTGGGTGCATGTATTTTAATAAGAAACACTTGTGTTCTTTGATTTGCATAAAAAATGGGACAATGATGTACTTTATTATAACTTCTCATATCATCCAAATTTTAAAATATTATTGATTGGTTAGGAAAAGAAGTAAGCAACTAATTACCTGATAGTATCATTATATTGGTCTGAAAAAAAAAAACAATTTTGTTACATATGATAGTTCACCATTGTCAATTTATATATGGAGATGATTTTATGACCCATGTCTAGAGTAGTCTGCATGCAATGTATTAAAACTGTTAAACTTTTGAAACCATATCCTTAGTTTTAGAAACAATGATATATTTAGATGAAAAGTATATATAGATTCCATTAGCTGGCTTTAGTATTTTTTTTGGACGAAAGGTGTTAATTAACTAGATGCCTAAAGTTCCCATTTAAGAGTCAAGTATGTTATAATAGTGTGGGGGATGATAAGGTTCACCTTCATAAAGCGACTACTCAATAAAAGATCTATTTATATAAAAATGTCTTACTATATGCGTGAAAAGAGTTAACAAGATAATTGAACATATTGAGGACTGTTGTGCTGCACTGATTCCACAAATTTTGTCTGAAACTATTTATACATCAGTCATTGACTCATCGCACATATATATGCATCCATTACATCATGAACCTCCAAAAGAAAAATTCATTATTATTTTTAAGTTTCTTGTACACATTTCCGTTTACTAATCCTCCAATATCCTGAAATATAAATTTTTTACCAAATCTGGAATAAATTCCTTGTAAAAAATAGAACAATTTACAGTTTCATATGATAAAGCTGAAAGCTCGCAATATACTCTTTGTATACATTAATTGTTGGTTTATCTTTGAAGTATAAAAGAAGAAAAGCAAACCATCCAAAGTTGATGACAGTCACAGAAAAATCTGATTCAGACTTCTGATTGTAACAGAAAACTTAATGTGGATAAAAATAAAAAATATTATTAGTGATAGTAAATGGTATAGACTTCCATTAAAAGAAAAGATTTTAGAGTACCACAAAACTTCTCCTCAATCCCACGATTCAAAATAGTAAACCGTAATTATCGCGATGACGTGGCGATTAGATTTCGAACCGCCGCTGTAATAAAAATAACTAAAACGTTTTGTCATTTTTCTCCCTTCACAAAAAAAAAAATCTCAACTTTGTGTGTGTAGACCGAGAATCCATCCATCCTCAGAAACCCCAAAACCAAAACCAAACCAAATCTCATCCTTTTTCTTCTTCTTGCGTTCCTTTTATTGTTGCTTTCAATGGCCTTTTGATTTGTTCTGGTAACTGCGTTTGGTGAGGTAAGATGTGCGTCTTACTGTTCTCGTTCTTTCTTCTTCTCTTTGTCTAGTGTTATGAATCTGTGGAACTTATCAGCTTCTCTGTTTCCATTGCTTGGTCTGTATATCGGTAGATCGATTTTTTTATACTGTCACTTACTGATTTGCTTCACTACAATGACTAGTTAGTGAGCTCGAGATTTAGGTTTGGTCTGATTCAGATTTGCTTCTTCTTCTTACATATAATATTTGCCTTTCTCGGATTTGTACACTTGGATCGATGAAGCTACGGATCCATTTACATATGAGTGGTTTTAAGTCTGGGTATTGGACAAAACAAGTGTTTTTGTAATGTACCTTGAATCTTGCTCACTGACACAATGTTGATAGATATGTTCTCTCGAGGAAAGTTATGTTCTTTGTTGGTGGGTTTACGTTCGGTGAAGTCACTCTTGTCTGTTTCTGAAGAATCACTTTATTTGGTGTTTGAGTTTGTAGCTGCTGCTTATATGTTAAGGTCATATTTGTTCACTTGTTATCTTCTTCACAAGAGCTAAACAAAGTGCTTTTGTAATGTAGCTTGAAGCTTGCTTGCTCACTGACACAATGTTGATTGATATTTAATTCACTTCATAAAGTACTCTGCTTTTGTGTCAATATATGGTTCTTGTCTGTTGATTGATTTACATGATAATGCATGGTTCAAGTGAGTGTGTCTTCACTTATATCAGTGTTGTTTGTTTTGTAGTTTACTATGGATCCTGAAAGTACAATGGTGGTTGATGGGACTAGTGACTCTGCTCTTCCAAATGGTGGTTTAACAGTGGAGAATGTCTGTGTTGAAGGAAATGGTGTTGCTTCTGGTGAAACTTTGGATACTAATTCAGAAAGTCAGAATGAGAATTCCGGAGACAGTTCTGCTTTGGATGCAGTAGAACATCCCAAAGAGGCAGCTGAGGTTTGTTGTAACTCTTGGATGGTTAATCAACTCGTCCGCGTCAGATAGTTAAATGTTTTGTTCTCTTTATTCTTTTTTATAGGGCGCAAAAGATGAAAGTGTAGATGGACCAAAGTATGCTAATGGCCAAAAGGCTCAACGGAAGCTAAAGCAGGAGAAACTCTCAGGTGGTAAGAATGTTCCACCGGTTCTTATCAAAAAGAAGAAAGAGATTAAAGGTGGAGATGCTAAAGTGGCATCATCTAATGGCTCTGTAGCTCCTATTGCACACACAACAAAGTCTCTGAAGAGCACATCATTCAATGGTAGAGCGTCTAAGGTCACGGAGGTAATCATCCCTCACAATTTTCTTTTATGCTTCTTTGCTTTGGCTTATGTATATTTTTTTCTTTCTTTTCATATCAGCAAGGGAAGCAAGACCGTGCACCAGCTGAAAGCGCCGCCGGGTATTGAGTCTGCTAAGTGTTCTCACTAATCTTTTACTCACTAATCAATTGTTGAAACTAGAGTTTTGTTTCTTTCTTTCTTTAATACAGGGACAAGGTGAAACCAAAGCTTCAAAAGAAACAAGTCCAGGAGACATCTGAGGATGATGCTCAGTCTTCTAAGTATTTCTTTCACCTTTATAATTACTTCCTCTTCTTTCTTGGGGCCTTTATGCATTTGGCTCTCATTTTTTTAGCTTTGGTGTTGATTATAACTTTATGGTTTTTTAGTAGCCCGAAAGCAGACGATGGCAAGCCTCGTAAAGTTGGTGCACTTCCAAATTATGGGTTCAGTTTCAAGTGTGACCAACGTGCTGAAAAGAGAAGAGAGGTTTGCGTTTTAAGTCCACTCTCCACAAACATGTATTGTGAAAATAATTGTATCTCTGCTTTCATATGGTGCAGTTTTATGTTAAGCTTGAGGAGAAGACTCATGCGAAAGAAGAGGAGATTAATAACATGCAAGCCAAGTCTAAGGTTTGTCTTCTAAACCCTCTTCTTTGTCATATAGTGTTCTCGACCTAAAACTCTTTGATACTATCACAGGAAACACAAGAAGCTGAGCTTAGGAAGCTAAGAAAGAGCTTGAACTTCAAAGCCACACCCATGCCTAGCTTCTCTCAGCCGCCTAAAACAGAGTTAAAGAAGGTACTTGTGCTCTATCTTCTCAACCATGATCTCACTTTCTTAATGAAAGTACTAATTCTCATTGTTATTTGTAGATACCACCAACAAGACCCAAATCTCCAAAACTCGGGAGGAAGAAGACTGACTCTGAAGAAGCTCAGACCCCTCGTGTCGCTAGGCTGAGCCTAGATGAGAAAGCCTCTAAAGACAGCCCAAATGCTAAGGGAACTGTCACAACGGTTGATATCAAGAAGCAACCCTTGCGCAAATCACTTCCGAGATTGCCATCTCAGAAAACAGCTCTCCCTGATGGAAAACTCGCTCCAGCAAAAGCGGCAACAACCTCAGCAAAGGTGAAACCTGAAAGGAAGAAAGTCGAAAAAGATGCAGAAGCCCTGAAACAGTCTTCGGATCCCATTGATGAGGAAGCACAAGTGACTGTATCGTCCAATGCTGATGCAGAAGATTCACATGAGATTGTATCTCCAATGATGGATGAAGACAGAGCCAAGTCCATAGAGGTATCTGAAGTGGTTTCTGTTGAGCATTAAGACTCATAGCTTGCATTAATTAAGGAGGACAAGGGGACAAGAAACCGTATGATATTTATTATATATGTACTTTCGACCAAAACTTATGTGAGAAGAAATGGGTAAAAGAGTGAAAAGAGTCATATGGGTTTGGTTCTAAATGTTGTTGCTTTTTGATATTTCTATGTTTTAATCTTTCAAGTTGTGTTTTTTGATGTCTAAGCTCTTTTCTGTTTGATGCTTTGATTCTTAAAAGGTGAATATTCAGGAGATTATGCGTGCGCTTTGTGTATTCTCTTTTCTATTCTTCTTCCTTTTTTCTTGAAAGATATAAAAATGTCATTGTGGTTTGTGGTAACTAGTGACAACTGACATTGTGTTATTACATGTGAAGCTGTTGTTCTGAAGATAACTGGTCCAGCCACTATAATCATGTTTGGTTCTTTGTTTATTGCCAAGAACTGAAGTTTTTCTTGTTTATCCATCGACTATTTAATTTGGACTTCCATGATCCACGGTACTTCAAACTCAAAATGATACAAAATCAAATTCCAACAATAGAAAAACTGTTTTTTGTTTGATAATTAGTGACATATATCATATGCAATCTGAAAATTCAAACGAGAATACAAATGTCTAATAACCGAATACAAGGTAAAGAGATTGGGTTTCTTCGTATAATCTCTCCTAATTCATCGGCTAAACCGAACCATCTCGATTATCATGTGTATATATAATTATATATGATAATATAATAAAATATATTATAACACTTACTTACTTTCTTCACCATTCAAACTGACGACTTCAGAGCCATTGACGCGATCTTCACGATCAGCATAGCCTTCGCTGACGAGTTGATCAAAGATCTATCCGTGGTTGAAAATACTTTCAACTCTCTTCTTCGCCCTGTTGATGGGTACGAGAGAACGCGGAGCTAGATTGAAAGAAGAAATAAACAGTAAAAATCTTGAGCGGGTAATGATCACATGGATCCTCAACAATCCATGCAGAAATAAAAAAAAGTTAGGCAGAGCCGGTTTAGAGGACAAACCCTCATTTAGGACATAATCCAAGAAAACATAATAAATTTATTAATAAAAATTACATAAACAATACTAATATTTTAACCAATGTTATTATTATTATCAAATAAATACAAATTAATAAACATATAAGTAAAAAGTAATACAAACAGTAAAAATAATAAAATTATATAAAATATAAGTAATTTTTTTTTTTTAAATGTGAGATTTGTATTAACAGTTTATTTTAGCAAACCATGATTGATTATAGTCAAAATGTTGGTGATACTATTAACAAATATTGCAATACAATTAACTTCATAAAATTATCTTTAATAATTATTAATATACTTGAATTAGTTTAAAATTTTGAGTAACGCATACGAACATACAATCGATGGAAAAAAACACAAATGAAATGAGAAGGGCATCTTCGTCTGTATTTTGGAGCCATTTTGCAAATATGTCTATTTTTTATTTTTCGACTTTTGATCCTTTTATCTTAAATTTTTATAGACCCTACTACTTTGCTATAAGATCTTCTGATTTACAAAAAAAAAAAGATACTCTCTTTTTTTTTGTCGTGGTAATTGCATGAGGCTCTGTTGTTCTGAAGACAAATTGACCAATCACTTGTTCAAAGGTAGGATATAAAGCCAATCACATTTGATCCACTAAATCATTTATGTAAGACATATACATCTCAAATTGTCGAATAGTGAAGCGCTTAGCTTAGCATATATAGACTCCAATTCCATTAGGACAACAACAAAGCTCCAACATTATGAAGCCAAATTAATAAATAAATATATAATAATAACAAAAGTATCACTTGTGGCTCTATGTTTCAAAAGAGAGACACCATCACAACGGTGACAAGTACCAAAAACTTCACAACTCTCTGACCGCTAAGAGAAAACTAACCGCCTGGTTCACTTGGTTTTGAGGCTTAGAAGATTTAGAGAGTGCTCCCATTCCGTATATGCGCTTACAAATATATAAGAAATAGAGTCTAAAAGACACCTCCTGGGACGGCAGTGGGGTTGGCTTCGGGAGTGACAGAGACAAAGGGATTGATCCTGACCCAAAGCAACGAAAAGATGGACGCCAGAAGAACAGACCAGACGATGACGATGGTTGGCGTTCTGTTCTGTCTTCCCATAAGACCTTTCAAGAAAGGGTAGAGATGGGCAATGACCCACAACGCGAAGAAAAGCTTCCCAAAGAGAGGTCCCCATGACTGGTACCCGCTGTTCACAGCGTAAGAGACACCAGCCACAATGCCTATGAGGTTCACAACTAGGACTGTGGTCGGTGGAATGAGAAGAGCTGTCCATTTGAAGATGTAAAGCTCTGCGAAGTCCCCGTCTTCGTCTGAGGCTTTGGATGTGACAGTGAAGTTAGTGTCTATACCCGCAAGAACCTTGAGTAGACCTTGGAAGACTGCAAAAAGATGAGCAGATGTTCCACCGATGACCCAGAACTGCTCGTTCCTCCACCAGTCCTCAATGCTCACACCACTCCATCTCAGCTCTAGAACTCCAGTCACAGCGATTGAGATGAAGAGAAGAATGAACCAAATACTCGCGTAGTTGCTTATCTGCAACAATGTTGTTACAGATGAAGATTTAAATAAACGCACTAGCATATATAGGAGTGTGGTCAGTTTTACGAACCTCTGGTATGATGAACTTGTCAGTGATGAGGCAAAAAGCGGGAAGGATACAATAGGCGATGAGAGGGAGAGCTGTGATAGGGTAGACAATGGTGTTGATGTAAGCGAGTCTCTCCAAGAGTCTCAACCTTCCTGTATAGCCATACCAGATAGGGCAATGTCTACTCAGAAGAATCTCAATAGATCCCAACGCCCATCGAAGAACTTGGTTCAAACGATCAGAAAGATTGATTGGTGCAGATCCCTTGAACGCAGGTCGTGGAGGATTGCAGTAGATTGACATCCAACCCCGGGCATGCATCTTGAACCCAGTAAGAATATCTTCTGTCACAGAACCATAGATCCAACCAATCTAAACAAAAAAAAAAAACAAATAAGATGTCATCAGAGAGGTGAGAAAGGGAACATAAAGTTTGAGAACTGACCTCTTTCCCCCATTCAGTCTTGTCTTCATAACCACAGCTGATAACATGAATAGCCTCCTTGAGAAGAGTAGCAGGATTGGTCGTTGGTGGAATGCCACCTTGTTCCATGAAGGTAGCCGCAATAAACACTGGGGACTGACCAAAACGCTTCTCTACACTCTTCTGGGACATTAGAATAGACCTCTCATCATCATATCCTGCATCAAAAGAGAATTGTAAGATTATACCATCAAATGAAGAAGTGGTGTTATTTATTACATTATAAGCTCAATCAGAACCTTCAAAACCCTCCTCGATGTCATCCATGTTGAAAAGTGGAGCATTGGAGTCACTTCTGTTGATGCCTCTCCTCTGCTGATCATAGTTATACTTCTTGCTCTTCTTTCCTTTCTTCCTTGAGCCGCAACAGCTCTTCACAATGATATTTGGTTCCAGATCTTCCTCAGTCAAAACAGGATCATACCCATATAGAGCTTGCCTATTGAAACAACAACCAGTACCCACATATACTGGACCCTGGATACCATCTAACCCCTTCAAGTTAATCTGCCCAAAGTAACAAACATCTAAGTTAAACATGAACAAACGGTAAAAGAAAGTGTTTGAATGGAGGGGAGTGAAGCTTACATCGAAGAAGACTATATTCCTGTTGGCGTAACGATCGTGCAAGTCAATACCATCAAAACGCTGTGGGAACTGGACGTAGCAGCACTTCTTTCCATAAGCAGGGTCCATAAGGAAACACATGGCTTCTTTAATAGCCTTGCTGTTGTTGAAGTAATGATCACAATCAACGTTCAAAAGATAAGCTCCATTGGTCAGAACAGCAGAAACACGGATCTGTCAACGTAAAGAGAAGCTGAATCAGGAGAGAACAAGACGAAAGAATATGAAGAAGAAAGCTTCCTAGGCATTGAACAAGAGAACAAACCAGTGCATTCATAGCTCCAGCCTTCTTGTGGTGTTGAAATCCAGGCCGCTTTTCACGAGAAACATAGATGAGTCTAGGCAGCTCATTGCCATCGGTATCTAGACCTCCACTGTGGCCTAAGAACACCTGAAAATTGAAACAAAACGATGCACCATAAATAAAATATCCTCAAGTTATAATAATTTAAGGGATTGAATCATTGTACCTGAATCATTCCAGGATGATCTCTAGTGTTGTTACCAGGCCAGGGAGTACCATCCTGCATCGTCCATCCTTCTTCAGGGATCTTCTGTGCTTTAGCAACAAGTGCATTGATCCTCACCTTAAACTCTTCATACTCTCTCTGTCATTACAAGCCAAGAAAATTTTAGAGCCAATCTCTAGTTTTTTTAATGTCTGAGAAGCTGATTGATTTTTCAAATGACCTTCATAGCTCGTCGCTCTTTAACAAAAGAAGGCTGGATCTTGTCCTTCAAGTAATCTATCTTCTGTGCAAAGTAGAACTCAGGGGCCCTGGGCTCAATGCTAAACTTCTTGCAAAATGGCACCCATTTCTTTGCGAACTCGGCAGTTTCAGAAAGAGATTCGAACGTTAGCATCGCTGCACCATCGTCTGAAACGTAACAGGCGACTTTGTCTACCGGGTAGTCCACGGCAAGAATCGAGAGGACTGTGTTTGCTGTAACAAGAGGAGGCTCTTTCAGTGGGTCCACCGTACTAACAAAGACGTCAACAGGAGTTAGCTGTGATGGTTCACCGTCTCGATCATATCTACAATATGAAACCATAAACAAACCATTAAATATAGTCAGTATAATAGCTTAGCTCCATTCTCAACAAGCACTTCATTAGACAAGTAGGATGCATAGACCTAAAGACCAACCTTATAGCGAGACGGTCGAGATAAGTCTCTCGGTTAATGGGGTACCATTTGGGAAACTGATCGAGAAGCCAAGAAAATGCAAACCAGATCTCACAAATAACTGAGGTCAACCACAATGGATAAGCATCTTTCACAGGGTGAGTTGTACGATATTGCAAGAAGAATCCCAAGATGATAAGCCGGAGAATAATCACAACCCGGTAAGGTGTGAGATGAGAAGGCGGGATAGGAACAATACGGCTCATAGGCAACCTCGTATCATCGGCCCTGTTAAGTAAGAGATCCATAATTTAAATAAATAATACCGCTCAAATTTGAATAAGATCTATGTCTTAGTTCTTGAACTTACATTTGAAGTTCTTCGCCGTTGGAACCAGTCCCTTCAATCTCTCCTCCTTTCCCTTCATGGTATTTACCAGTCATCTGTACCATATTCTTCTCTTGCTTCAGCTTCCACCCTTCAACTCTTTCTTTCCAGTCAACGTTTCCAAGACCGTAAGAGTTCAAGTCTTTTGAAGGGTCCACGATTCTTACAGGGACTGCAAATTTAAGCACAAACTATCAGTAAGTGTTGACAAAAGAAGATGTAGGAAAGAATAGGAATCACATCGAACTAACCAGGTTGCCGTGGATCAATATAAGGAGATGAAATGGCATTCCTGTCACCAGGACCTAAAGGACCTGATGTAGTACGCACAGATTGTGTATCAGGCGTGCGAATTTCCCCAGAAACCTGTGTAGCAAATTTAAAAAAAAAGAGTCTAATCTTAGAGATTTATCCAGTAATACAGATCACTTTAGATGTAGATCATTACCGTATGGCCATGGGTGAGAAGAGGAATTGGTTGAGATTCATGTCTAGAAGAGGAAGAGAACTCTTCACCATGACGTTGGCGTCTTCCCTTGTTAGCTCCCTGAGTGTAATTAAACTCATTCTCAATATCATCAACATCATCCTCATCTTCATCTCCTTCAACACGAGGACTCCCTGCAACAACCCAAAAAACTTGTTCACCAACAAAGACTAAATAGAATAAAAAGATCCAAACAAAGACAAGTACTGACCCCTGAGACGTCTGTATCTAGTCTTGCATTGAGGACAACACTGAGTTCCATCTTTCCTCTCGTACTCGTAGCAAGGACGACACACAGGGAAGGCACATTCATTGCAAGCCACAAAAAGATCTCCAGTTTCAGTGAGACCACCAGCGTTATCACCGCAGATCTGACATGTATGTGGATCCATATTCTTCAAAGCTTTGGTCTGCATTGAGTATCATTGTTAGCTTATTGAGTATATAAGAAACTACTGTAACAGATCAATGCAGATCTAGTTGAGCTATAAGTAAAGTAGTAAACTTTGAGAGCTAAAGATCTATTACACAAGCCTTAGATTCAAGAAGATCCTAAACTGAAATCCACAGATATAAAAGGAAAGTTTCTATCTTTAGCAACTCAAGATCCTAATGGAGGAATCTAGATGAGATCTAGAAACACTAACCCCGCCGTCAGATTCGTGACGTATCCGAACGAGCTCGTTTCTCCGGTAGGAACCAGCGACCAAGCCGGCACTGGCCTCCATTGCTGATGATGAGTCAGATCACAGACCGACAGAGAGATGTTCAACACTGACACTCTCTTTCTTTCTTTCTTTTGATCTCTAAGCTTCAAACACCAATCTGCTTTGCCTATTTAATCGCCGTGTCTGAGTTTCTTTTTTTATTAATATTTTTTTTTATTGACAAAGTAGATACTTCACCGGAGGTGGTGACGGTAGCCTCTTCGTCTCCTATATTATTGGCTCAGCTCGGCTCGGATTATCTATAGGTGTTCTTTTATAAAAGCTGAGCCGTTGGCTTCTGTTGAAAGTTAAACTTGATTTGGATCACATTTTGGGCTAATAATTTACTAATCATTTTAGTCCAAACTTAGTCCAATATCTAAAATCATCCTCCACCTCCTTAGAATAAAAATCTAGATATTCTCATAGAATTATCTAGATAATTATAATAAAAAAAATCTTAGATATTATGGTAGAATTCTCTAGATTTATGATTAAAATATGTAAGATATTTTGTATTTTGGAGGCTATAAATACCTCCACTCCCCCTTTCATTTTGTATCACCAAGAAATAAACAAAGCTTGTAATCAAGTAATAAAATCTTCTTCAAAGTTATAAAATCTTTCTTCTTCACAAAGTTTCTTTCTCTTCAAACACTTAAAACATTTTCTCCATCTCTACAAAGTTTTTCATTCCAACAAACTGGTATCAGAGCTATAAGTTCCTTTGAAGATGGCAAACAATGGTGTTCCCTTCCAAGTTCCATTGCTCACTAAGAGCAACTATGACAATTGGAGTCTTAGGATGATGGCTATCCTAGGAGCACATGATGTGTGGGAGATAGTCGAGAAAGGCTTCAATGAACCGGAGAATGATTGTGGTCTATCTCAAACACAAAAGGATGGTTTGAGGGATTCAAGGAAGAGAGACAAGAAGGCTCTCTGTCTAATCTATCAAGGATTAGATGAAGATACATTTGAGAAGGTTGCTGGTGCAAGAACGTCCAAAGAAGCATGGGAAAAGCTTCAGACATCTTACAAGGGAGCGGAACAAGTTAAGAAGGTACGTCTTCAAACTCTAAGAGGAGAATTTGAAGCGTTACAAATGAAGGAAGGAGAACTCATCTCAGATTACTTCTCAAGAGTCTTGACGGTTACTAATAACCTAAAAAGAAATGGTGAGAAGTTAGATGAGGTGAGAATCATGGAGAAAGTT
>NC_027754.1:46138209-46141561 GCF_000695525.1 Brassica oleracea var. oleracea
ATTTTGGGCTAATAATTTACTAATCATTTTAGTCCAAACTTAGTCCAATATCTAGAATCATCCTCCACCTCCTTAGAATAAAAATCTAGATATTCTCATAGAATTATCTAGATAATTATAATAAAAAAAAATCTTAGATATTATGGTAGAATTCTCTAGATTTATGATTAAAATATGTAAGATATTTTGTATTTTGGAGGCTATAAATACCTCCACTCCCCTTTCATTTTGTATCACCAAGAAATAAACAAAGCTTGTAACAAGTAATAAAAATCTTCTTCTAAGTTATAAAATCTTTCTTTTTCACAAAATTTCTTTCTCTTCAAACACTTTAAACACTTCCTCCATCTTTATAAAACTTTTCATTCCGACAGCTTCCCCCACTAGACGAGCCAGCTACTGTGTGACGTGGCCAGATTGTATAAGAAAGAGACAGGACAACAAATCTGATATCTGTCGGTGGAGGAGACAAGACGATACTGTAATTAGGTTCAAATTGTTAAACTTAAAAGTTATGGGCCAAATCCAAACCAGCTAAAATAATATATATCTTTTTTAAGGGATGAGAAATCAATAATTCAGTGGGGTTTCCAAATACATCAGTTCATAGTCCATAATATGGACTCCATTTCATCGCCGTACTGTTATTTTAAATAAACGCTAATGAACAGGCCCAGCCATGAAAAAGTTGGGACTGGAAACACCCAAAATTATGGGCCTGTTATTTTAAATAAATAACTTTAATGAAAAAATAAATCTGAAGCCAAAATTGATTCTAAATTGCCACCTTATAGGAGACTACCAACAACTTTAATCAACTAAAAGAACACACTCACACTGCCCACTCCGCATAGCAAAGAAAAACTTTGAGAGTTGTTTGAATCACAAACACGAGAAAGCAAAAACCCTTCACCACATATTGACAAGCTAGCACCAACGCAAAACTTGATATGTTTTTGTAGATGTCAAGCAAAGTTGCGAGATGAACTTACATTATTACATATTTACATTCACTTAAAGCGCAAGATGCAACTATAAAAAAAAAGCCAAAGAGAACATAAGTACCTTGTTATCAGTAAGCATCTAGTTGCAAGAATGTCAGTGGTTAGTTTATTATAATAAGTACCTTATTATAAAAAAGCGCAAGATTGTACAATGCCAATTGCTTAGTTTCATGCATGGCACTTAACGATAGAGTTTAGAAAAGAGTTCTCCTGTTAGAGATTCATACTTTATAAAAAATATTTTATAAAGGCTTTATAGAAAGTTAGAAACCCATGTCTGTCAACCCATTTCATTTAAAATGGAAAAGCCCAAAACAAGGAAGTACAAAGCAGCTCAAATCAAACCCAAATCCATCGATACATGTTTATAGAAGATAAGATCAGCTAAAAACTTATCCAGTGTATTGAATCTATTGATAAGTGTTAGAACGGAAAAATGCCTACGCGTAGACATGCATGAGATAGAAGAAGCAAAACGATCGGTGCATGATCGTGTTAGGAAATACGCGGTCAAATTTTGCGGTAAACCAGAATTTATGGGAGCGGAAAAAGAGCACACAAAATTGTTAACGGAGTTCGGCCTATGTTGCCTACGTCTCCGGACCTGCTACAGATCTTTTATTATCAACCCGGAAAATTTTTACAAGCTCTCAACTCACACCCGACCCCAAACACGCTAAAAAAATTACACTTAATTTCTTATAGAGAAAGATTTTCTCACAAGAAAGATATTTTTTTTTCTCTCTTGCACTCTCACTTCTTCTCTTCTCTTGTTCTCTCTCACTTTGTTTTGGGATGATTCTGAACAATGAGAGACATCATGTATTTATAGGAGAGCTTATGAGAGGTTGGTGAGAAGTAGTTGTTGACAAAACTACCAAGCCATTCTTTTTTACTTTGTTTTCACCATGTCTCCATTTAACCACATTTCACCGTCCATCATTTTTCACATGTGCTTTGACTAACAATCTCCCACTTGAAGACTGATTTCAATCTGTCTTCACACCTTGATCAATGTAGTAGGTCTTCCCAGCTTGTTACTCCAACAAATCAACTGAGGTCAACCTCAGTTTATCATATGGCATGACTTTCATCAACATGTCTGCCAGATTCTTGCTTCCTGGGATCTTCTTAATCACCAACATTTCATCTTCCAACGCCGATCTGATAAAATGATACCGACGATGTATGTGCTTCGTTCGAGCATGGTAAACCGGATTCTTTGCCAAATCAATGGCACTTTTACTATCACAGTATAACACACTTTTCCCTTGGTCATAGCCTAGCTCTTCTAGAAAAGACTGTAGCCATATCATCTCTTTTGTTGCCTCCGTTTCCGCAACATACTCAGCTTCACAGCTTGATGGAGATACAATTTTCTGCAACTTTGAAACCCAACAAATTGCAGTACCGCCAAAGGTGTAGACATACCCGGTTGTGCTCTTCGTGCTGTCAATGTCACCTCCATTGTCAGCATCAACATATCCCTGCAATCCCGTCTTAGACTTTGTGAAATATAGCGATGAACTTGGATTTCTTTTTAGATATCTGAAAATCCATTTAACGGCTTCCCAATGTTCCTTTCCTGGATTGCTCATAAATCTGCTGACGACTCCCACTGCATGTGCAATGTCTGGCCTTGTACACTTAAGACCTTCCTTGCTTCTACTGATTCTCATCCCTAGAATCTGTCTTGCTTCTCCAAGGTCTTTCATCGCAAACTCTTCTGAGAGTTTCGTCTTCAAGCTATTGATCTCGTGCAAGTCTGCTCCTACTATCAGCATGTCATCAACATATAAGAGCAATATCAAGTAGGACTCTTCAAGCGTCTTGAAGTAACAACAGTGATCAGCTTCACACCTCAAGAAACCAACGCCTTTAATAAAGCTGTCGAACCGTTTATACCACTGTCTTGGAGCTTGTTTTAAGCCGTACAAACTCCTTTTCAGCTTGCATACAAGACTTTCCTTCCCTTTGATCTCAAAGCCTTCGGGTTGCTTCATATAAATTTCCTCATCCAAATCACCGTGAAGAAATGCCGTCTTCACATCCATCTGTTGAAAATGCAGATCTTCTTGTGCTACCAGCCCAAGAACCGTTCTGATGGTCACCATCTTGACTACAGGAGAGAAGATTTTAGTGCAGTCAACGCCTTCTTTTTGTTGGAATCTCTTCACAACAAGCTTCGCTTTATAGCGTTTACTCCCATCAGGTTCTTCTTTTATTCGGTTCATCCTTTCCGCTATTCCATTCTGTTGAGGCGTTCCAGGAATAGTCTTCTCCATCTTGGTCCCATTATCAGCGTAATATCTCTTGAACTCGTCGCTGATGTGCTCTCCACCATTATC
>NC_027754.1:46141615-46195357 GCF_000695525.1 Brassica oleracea var. oleracea
TTGTTCTTCATGAAGTAAACCCACACTTTTCTTGTGGAGTCATCAATAAAGGTCACATAGTAGTACGAACCTCCCAGCGATGCAACAGGAGCGGGTCCCCACACGTCAGTGTGCACCAGCTCTAACTTCTCAGATTTTGGCTATCTTCCTCCTTTAGAGAAACTGACTCGTTTCTGTTTCCCAAGGATGCAGCTTTCACACATCTGATAATCCGCCGTCTTCAGATCCGGAAGAGCGCCATTTTCCACCATGAGTTTTATTCCTTTCTCACTCATGTGCCCCAACCTATAATGCCACAACTTGGTCTGTTTGGCATTCTCGACAACATCAACAATGTCTTGAAAACTCGTCGTCATATAAAGAGTGCCTCTTTTATGACCTCTAGCCACCACCATGGAACCTTTCTTGATTCTCCAGGCTCCACCACCAAAATTAACATTGTGCCCCGTATCATCAAGTTGACCTACGGAGATCAGATTTCGCATCAACTTTGGCACATGTCTAATATTCGTAATCTTCCACACACGTCTGTCTGACATCTTCAGGTTGATATCTCCAATACCAACTATGTCCAAAGGTAATCCATCAGCAAGAAGCTTCAACATACGTTTTGAGGCTGCTAGGTGCTCAAGCATGTACAAGATAACTGATCATCCATTCCTCATTCGTTTCATCTCACTAACCATTATTGATGAAGTCATCACGGGTGCTCCTGAGATCAATTTCCAGTCAAGATTAGACTGTTCGACAATCTCTAAGTGAATGTGAACACAAACCTAGAACTCCTAGGTATATATTATCATATTGTATCTGAGTTTATATTATGCTTCGATATCATAACTGATATTTAAACTCGCAGATGTAGTTGGGCAAATCTGTTCTGTCCAGGGCTCTGACCTCACCAAATAAACAACTCGAGTCGTTATATGTGTCCTCATTGATCCGTAAGAAACAATCAACACATAATTCCCTTTATATTACTGTCTATATTGTGCTAACATCAATCATCACAAATACTTCATACCCAAGATTTGTGGTCGTCTATTTATCTCTCTTACTTATCAATCTAATTTTATACAAATCTTTATTTTACGGCTTAAAAGATACCACAATAACCCAAACATACTAAACACCAAAAACTAGAATCCCAAAAAAAAGACGAATCATTAATGATCACCTCTCTTCTTGTCTAATCTTACAAATAAACTTCAAAACAAATATATCAAACCAATCAACTCAACTAAAACTCAACGACACATACATTGAGTCAGCTAAACAAATACAAACTACACGACCAACTATTTAACAAGTTACAAACTTACTTCCGCAGATGCTTACGAAGAAGACGAAGACAACAACCAAGATCAGTGAAATTACCTAAACAAAAAAGAAGAGTAAGTTACAAACTCTGATAAATACAACTAACAATGATTTTTGTTTATATATTACCCATCAAATAAAAGAGAAACAAACACAACCACGTCAGAAGATACAAGAGACAATCCCAACAGAAACAAAGGCGACAACAACATCTCCACATGCTCACTCCTCTTGTCTTATGAAAATAGTTTACATGTTCAATGTCAATAGGCCAATGCTATTGTATTCTTATGAGAAATACATATATTCGTTTAAAACCCATTAAGACTCAAATACTAATTGTCATTCATTTTATAGTTATTTTTACAAGTCTTCATGTATTTGTTTTAAAGGTCCGGTAAAAGCAAAAAGTTTAAAAATAAAAAATATATAACCAACATAATAAAAATAAAAAAAATTATTACTTAATACACACAACTTAAACAACTAAATTGGAGAAAAAATATCCAGAAACAAAAGGTACTTTCAACAACCTTAATATAATTTATGTAATCTTAACAATACAAGTAAAAATTAAAAAGACAAACAAACAATAAGTCTCAGTGACACAACAAGCAACACCACAAACTATATCAATCACATTATGAACACAGTTTAGTCCTTTATGAGTGGAGAACAGTGCATACACAGTTCATCATCACAACTCTAACCCTATAACAATAAAAAAACTTGAAAAACAATAATCAACCCAAAACGCAAAATTCACAGCTACAATGACGTTAAAAAATATCGAGATAAAACAAGAAATCTGTCCACGACCCCGCGCTTGCGCGGAGGCAATGCCTCTAGTATATATAAATAGAAGAGTTTTTACTCTCTCTCTTTTTTTTTTTTACAACAGACATTTCATTTAATTACTATAATAATCTGTTTAACAAAGTCAATTAAATTAAGGCAAATAAATCTTTATTTTGTTATTTAATATCAAGTATCAACTACTGTATATAATATGATTGCAAAAGTTTCAGCAAACCAGTCCCACAGGGGTCCATGACAAGGCTAAGCTTGCACCTTAACTGAGCTTATACTTAAAACGTTATTCAAGCATCATCAAACACAATTATCATTTCAACAAAAGTTGAGGCCCTCGGAATATCTCTCAACTCCTCGATGCTCAAGTTCTGATTTTCAAGATAGGGGCCACTGAGATTCTTACCTTCTTTAGACATTTAGAGTTAGCTAGGATATACATCACAAATTCTTTCTCTTCTTCTGTGCCTCCATATACTCTATACTCAAAAAACTCCAGATGTGACGACAAGCATCCAGCAATAGAACTTGGTTGGTTCCATGAAGATGGGGCCACATCTGTGTTAAATGCCTGAGAAGGAATGAAGGTTATATATTAAGCAAATAATGACTAGTATTTTAATCCGCTGAAGCTAAAAGAAGAGGCTGATATATATACTTACATAATCTACCAAAAGATCTTTAAGTTTTGGAGCATTTTTAAGTAAAAGTAAGAGTGCTTCCAGCCAGTCTGATCTATCTGGATATATTCTTAACTTTATAAGTCGAGAGAACTTGACTGTGCTAAAAGGCAAAAGCTGAAACGAAACAAACGACAACATATACAATTAATTATATGCAACAATGTAAACACAACTAACATGTTTGTTACACAGATAAAGAGATAGAGAGCTACCACTTGATCGGTGGTATGCAATACAAGAGACCGGACTGCTGAAAGATATGTTTTCGACTTGTCCATATCGGAGAAAGACTTTACATCGATTGATGCATCCTCAAGACAAGGCATATTCTCAATGGAGCAAGAGTCTCCAGAATGATCAGTGATGGAAAAGTATAATAACCCCGGAGTATCGATAGCCAAACACTTACCGGTATCTACTACCTCATCGTCATCTGGCAGTGACAAAATAATATCATCACTAACATACAATAAGCCTTGTAAAGAAGGAATTTTCACACTAAACTTGGTTATATTGTCATCTCTGTTTCGTCTATTTCGCTTCACATTCAAACAAATAAGAACTGGACAATGCGAAAAAAAACTTTCAAGAGAAGCATCATCTCTATACACTACGTAAAAAAGGTTAAGAAACATGAGGGACGGGAGGCAAGAAGACGATGGGAAATCCAAAAGAACTTTGTGAGAGAGAGTTAGTTCCTTGAGTGTTTCGCAGGTGTAAAGGCTCTTAGGCAACCTGGTTGGACCTGTGGACCATGACAGCTTGAATCTTAGCACTACCACACGGCGGTCAACAGCTTTTGCAATCCACTTTCCGACATCAATATCACTAGAACATCCCAGACCAAGTTTGATAAGCAAGGTTTTTAAGACAGGTGCTTTGTGGAGTTCCATTGACTTATCAAAAAAACACCAACTAGTCTTCTTGCTCTCCTCATCATCATCATTGTCATCAACAACTTTATCATCGTCATCGTCATCTTCATCATCATCAGAAAAAAAATCGTACTCAAGTTTAGGCAGGATCGTCCAGATAAAGCGCCATCGTTTAGACAAAAACATGGTGGCAATTGCATCTTTAATAGGTACATGCAACAGTATTCTCACAAGCAGATCTTCGGGTAAAGCGCTGATCTTATCTTCACAAACAGTCTCTTCAATTTTGTCATCAGCCATCTTCACGAGGCAAAACCTTAGGAGAAGGATTCAACGTCAGAAGAAACACAAGGAAATCGTTATTAACATGTCTACTACAAAGCATTTTATATATAATAGGTCCCACATAAATACCAGTGGGCGGATTTTTTTTCAAATAAGTTATGAATAGAATAGGTATTGTTTTATAGGAATTTTGAAAACAAAATATGACATATAGAAAAAATATCTTTCTTGATTTTCTATTTAATTAGTTAGAAATCTATATAAAAAATCTGAAATAAAACTTAAAAATCTCAAAAAATAAAGATAAGCACAAATACAAAGAAACACCCACAAAAGTATATTTATCTCACCATTTAAAAAAACTAGATATGGACTCTTGCTTACACAGATTTTGTTTGATGTTTTAATTTTAAATTACTAATTAAAAATTTAAGAACTTTAATTATATTATAATATATTTACTTTATAATTATAATTTATAAATTACCTTATTTGTTATTTTCTATTTCTAATAATATTTATTTATTTATTTATTTGTGACAGCAAATTTCTTTAGTAGTATAGTTTGATTAAAAACATATCCAAGTTAAATAAATCAACAAAATTATTTATATGTTATTTCAATTTGCTTAAAAATATTATACTAATTCTCCACCTTAAATATACAAATGTAAAATAAAATTATAATTTTATGATATAATTATTAAATATTCTTTTTGTAAATTGTGATGATGTTTTTTTTAATCAAGTTTTTGTTGAGCAACTTAAATGTGATATGTATTTATTAGCTAATTATCAGATTTGTTTCTTATTTAAAATAAAATATATTTATAAAGAAACAAATCTTGATTTCTTATTTTGGTATAAGATATTTTTAAAATAAAATTATTATTAAATAATTAAATAGGTATAAATATTTTTTTTAGAATAAGTCGTAATCTTGAATATTTTATTTTCATTTATCAAAATAATTTCATTTGTAACTATTTTTGTTTCTTGTTCAATTAGTATTTTATTAAAAAATAAAATAAAAACTATATATTATAAATTTATAATAAAATATTTTTTTGATGTATGCTAGAACGCTGAGAGCAACTTTAACGGTCAAGTTCTTAAAAACAGGTTCTTAAAGGTAAAATATTACTGTTTTAATTTGTTTTGTTTAAATCATAAAATGAAATCACAGGTGGGAGGAGATGTTACAGAGAGTTTCTTCCGGATACTAATTAAGGACCAATTGCTGTGTTTTTTAAATAATTTTTTTTAATTTAGTTTCTTAATGTGGTTTCCAAGCCACTATGTTCTAAGCGTTGCTTCATCTTATGGTCTTTTTGTGTAAGCAGTTCTTGGAAACTTTGTCTCGGCCCTTAACGAGTTCTTCAAGGTATGATGTGATAGCTTTCCATAAATCTTACACCTTCTTGTTCAACATGGAGAAATACCCTCTTGCTTGTTCAAGGTATATTTGGTTCAGAGCAAACACAACCGCTGATTACCAACAATCATCATCAATAACACAACAACAAAAATCATAATCATAACTAATTTCATAAGGATAGAAGAAGAACCTGATCGACTTTTCCTTTCCCCTTGGGCTCAATCTCGGATGAAACATCACCAACAACCAGCTCAGCCTCAGGCTCATCCTATTCCAAGAGATGAGAAAAACCGAGTACATAAACACTATAGATGAGTAAAATATTTTGTCAATTTCTTAAAATATAAAACGCAAAATTAGTGAGTGATCATCTCGTTCTCTCTCGCTACCTCTCTTTCTCCTTTTTGTTTAATGTAACTATGATCAAAGTCAGCGTCGCAGCCTTGCATCTGTCTTGCTAAGTTGAGTTACGATTTGGTCAAAACTGCATGAGCATGTTATTAACAGTCTAGTTTTTCATTGTGTCATGTTAGTACATTTTATTTATCTCTATGGTGAGGGGCATAAGAAAACAAAAAATCAACCAATCATGAGAATACATAAACCCCAAAAGTTTATGATTTGCCTTTTTCTGCAATCATAGGGCGCGGATAATGTCACGTGACGGTAATAGAAAACAGTGTATGACGTTCGGAGTCTCTCATTATTCAAGTTTCTAAAATTGCACTTTTAGCTATGTTAGATCCTTTTCCGCGCTACGAGCGGTTAATTGGCCTCTAAATTTTATAGACACTTTAACGTTTAACATATAAATTAAGAAGGATGCTGACATGAGTTGATTTAGGTTGTTTAAATGTTACATATAAATTGATCTTGATTTTTCTAAACTGTAATAAGACTGTGTTTTATAGTTTTCCAAAATACCAAAACTAATATATAGACAGTTTGGAATATATAAACAGTTTGGAAGACGTCAAAATGTTGCTTTTAGTTGGGTTTTCTTAAAGATCATTCTCTGAATTGTATTTACATTATTTTGCTCATGCACTAAACTTGACTCTTATCCTGCTTCATAAGTCTTTGATGATTTTTATTATAGTGACAAAGTAAAACTGTATTGTCAATGATAAAGCGAGCATCATCTTCCATGTACATAAAAAGTATTAATCGTAATGTGTTTTATTTTAAAGTTATTTTTTTGTCATCACAATAATTATATATTTCTAATTACTTATGCTTTAAAACAGCTCTCTGAACATAGATGATGATTGGTTCGCATAGTGAAAACTTTACAATCGTTGACCTATGATATAATTTTATATAAGATGGAACATATGTTAGAAATATAAAAGTTATGTTTTGCTTGTATATGTTTTAAAACAGGTTCAACTATGAACTTTGTTGTAGTTTTTGGATTGTGATTAATAAAATAATTCATTGCATCATGCGTATTTTTCAAACTACATTTGCTTTAGCTTACATGGTTAATTTACCTTTTTGTTTGGGTAAACTGGTGATATTGTTACCAGAAAGGTAGGTGATGTGAGCTTAGATGTTAAATACAAATCACATGAAAATGTATACAAAATAAGATTTGGTGGATTTTAAAATAAATAATAAATATTTCTTTTACTATTTTGAAGATGAAAATTTCTAATTGAAAAAACTCACCATTAAAATTCCTCTTATTAAACCTAAATCCATGTGGTAATTAATATTTTAACTGAAATTGTTATACTTTTCAATGGAGTTGTTATATCTTACAATCAATTTTGTTTATAACTAAATATGATGATAAAAATGCAACTTCTTGCAGTGAATAAAGTGATTTTCTCAGCCAATGACTCACTATGGCAGGGATATCTTAAAAGCCTCGTTTTGCAACATAGAGGTTTAATCATACTCAGCTTTTACTTCTAACAAACAAAATGGAAGTAAACAAAACTTACTATTTTTAGTCCTAAAGGCAGAGAAATGAGAGAATTGTAATCTGTACTTTTTTCTTTTGCTTGTGTCGTCTGTAAAGTTTGTAGAGAGCAAACTATAACAAAAGTGAGGAAACAAAAAATGTTTCATAGAAGAAACAGTGAGGATGTTTTGTTGGTCTATACTTGCTTTTCTTCATCTTTGTTTATGCATACTTTCTTCTCTTGCCTCATCTTCTTGCATTTTATCTGCAGTTTATTAGAGAGCAACATCTTTTAAAGATATGTAACAAGACTTAGGAATGTCCACTGTTTTCCGGATACACCTGAAAGATTTACATCAAACAAAATGTAAAAAAGGGTGCAAAACCATATAAGATTTATAAAAAGTTTATTTATAGAATGAGTTTTGAGTTACCATTTGGGATCTGCCCTCCCTGACACTTAAGGTTCTATGCTTGAGTTCACCTCGGCTAGTAGTAATCTCATCCAAAATCTCTGCATCGTAAAACTCGTCCTCAATGATCTCTACCGAACTCAAAGGAATATTATGTGGTGCACCAGCCATCTCTTCATACTCTGAAGAATCTAAAACTTGGAGATGAGCTGGATCAAATATCTTGGGGAGGATGTATTGTCTTATAGCAATGAGGAAGAAAAATGGCAAAGGGAACAGAATCCCTCCTACAGGTATCCATGTCACTCCATAACATATCAGAAAATACAGAAGCTGGAAGAGTGTAAACATAACAATGGACTTGTATGGTACAATCTCCATAAATGATGAATGTAAACCTTCAAGAACTCTGTTCACACATTAAAAGAAAATACAAATATCAGAACATGTTTTATCAGTTCATAGATGTAAGTTTGATGTATAAGAAAAATTGTCAATACTTGAATCGACGACCAGGAGTGATGAAAAGTAACAAAAGTCTTTCCCAGAATTGGTTCCCAGGGAGACTATCAACAGCCATGTAAGTGAAGTAACCCCATAGAACTGAAGTTGGTATCATTCTGAGAAGTGGTACTGCGAATATCAACAATCCAACAAGGATTGATTGCAAGAGATTGCTCACTCTCTGCTCATTTACTCTAACAGGCAAATGATCTTCAATATGTACTTCCGGATCAAACTTCTTCCCCTTTGTGTCTCCTCCTCCTCCTCCATCGTCTGCTTTCATCACTGCTTCTTTCAAGTTTTCTAGCTCTTTCATCACTGAGGTAGCCTGAACCAGTTTACTATGTTAGGTGGGATATTGAGTTCTTAATAAAAAATGAACTAATGAGTGAATATTTACATGCCTTGGGTGATGTTTCCATTTCTATAAACACATCTTGCATCTTCCCATAGATCTCTGACTTGCTTGCTTTTGCCTTCATGCATTCTTTGGCCTTCTGGACCATTTTCTTTCGCATTTGCTGCCTCTTAAGAACTGCAAGACTCTTTGTGTGCATAGGGGACTGTGGAATGACTCCATTTGAAGGAGGAAGTCCAAGTAATCCACAGATCAGTGTCTACAAAAACAACTTAGAAATCAATTAGTATTCACTTTCATTCATGTAGCAACTAAACCATAAGGCATCATACCATGATTCCTAAAATAAAGATGTCATAGTGATAAGCTGGTGGATTTTTCAGATTAAACTCCTTCTGCTGAGCCATTTGTGCAGATACACAGTGATCAAAGAAGTATAGACCTGCTATCATGATTGCTGGTATAAATGCAGCAAGAATGAAAAGAGGTGGGACCTTTCCCATATCCTACAAATATGTACAGCATCAATGAAGTTATAAACTGTTTCTCTACTCTAGAGTGTCAGGATTCATTAGGTTGTAGTAGTAGTAGTACCTTGACTACTGTCCAGTGATACAACGACTCAGGGTCCCAAGGAAGAGGTAGTTCGAGCCTTCTTGGAACTCCTTCTGGAATATCTCTAGGGACTGTGAAGGAGAACGCACTCCACAAGACAAGCATGAGGAGAGTTCCATAGTCTCCGATAAAACCTCGCATCCACCCTGCAAAGACAAAGCTAGTTAATGACTCTTGTCAAGTATTTCATTATATTCAGACAAGGAAATTTGTTTCACATACTAAAGCCATATCTCCATGATCTTGCTCTCCTGCTTTTAAGAGCAGTGTAAAGAAGACCAAATGAGAAGATAACTGCAAGAAGCCCATTGGTGTACCGCCACTGAAACTGATACAGCTCTAGTCTTGGATCTTCAGATTTTGGTACAAGAAACTCGCCGAGAACTCCCTGCAATTAGGAAACATCTCTTAAGTTTCAACAACGTTGAAGTGACTCTTGTATGACATTTACAATGAAATTAGTTACCAATCAGAGCACCTTAACAGCCTCTTGGAAAAACAGAACGGTGATCAGCATTCCAAAGAGCTCTCCAGCAATTCTGGTGAATCTAGAAATGATGTTTGATGCGTTTAACGTTGCAAGAAGGATAAGCAAAACTGCTGTCCAGACACACACCCTGTTAGAAAGAAAAGAGTCCTCAAATATGAAAATTAAAGAGAATGAAGAATGATAATATAGATTTAGTAGTTTATAGTACCATCCTGCCCAGGCTAAGTAGAGTTTCTGACCCAGTTCAGGCCTGCCTTTGCTGAAGCTGTGAAGGTATGTATACATAATAATAGTGGGCTCAGCAACCCCTACTATCAACAGAGGTTGTCCACCAAAAATAGAATGGATGATTCCACAAATAGCTGTGGAAGCTAATGATTCCACTATGCCAAGACTTCGATCTGTCTCTCTGCTTAACTGCTCGCCGAAGGCAATCACAGGCAATGCAGAGGCAATGAAAATGTAGAGAGTTGGAGCCAGTATCCTGAGAATGATACAAAACCAAAAGTGAGGATCAAAAAGGTTTGCATGGAATAAGCATAAGGCATGAAGACATGACATACCTAACACCAGAGTTGAAGGCAGCAAGCCAGTCTTGTTTGTAGCACTTTCTTCTTCCTTTGAAATCGTGAATGATTCCCGCAAAGGGTGTGTTTACTACTCCCTCCATGGCTGATCTTGAGAGGGATCAGCAATGGCTCTGGATCAATGAACAAAACCTAAAAAAAATTAACAAATCATATAGCAAACAATGTACCATTTCTAACGATCACGAGACAGAGAGAATCTTCAAATTCTGATACGAATGCATTATATAACGTAAGCATGAAGGAAGATAAGACAATCTTTGCACCTGGAGGTGGAGGAGAAGAAGAAAGCTAAAGACGGTCCTGGCCGCCGTGATAGGCACGCAAATCCACCAACGTGAGAGATCCGATTAGAGTAAAGATACGGTGAAAGGGAGAAGGGAGGAAAGAGGATAATCTCTGTTACCGGATCTCTCTCTCTCTCTTTTTGTTTCTGTTTTGAGAGAGAGACAATATTTGAAAAAATAAAATGATGGAGGGAGAGAGAGAGAGAGAGATTGGGTGAGATACATTCATCACATCCTGCGAAATAGCTGCTCCTTACGTTAAAACAAATATCACTATTTTGGATTTGCTACAGATTAAAAAACTCAAATGACAGCATTTTGAATCTTGGGACACACGCAAGCAAAGAAAGCTGTTCTAACCCTAGAAAGATACAACAAGACACCATCTGTTTTGAAAACTCCAGGAATGGGGAAACAAGAGGTGAAGGTTTCGACTCTATCCTTGAGAGACTCAACTCTCAAAGGAGCAGTCATCATTGGAGGAGATCTTTGACTAGTTCATGAACAATAGAAACACAAGGGTATAGATATATCAACTGAATGAAATATTCAATTTCAATAATTAACCAACAGCTAATCATATACAAACTCTTGTCTTTGTTTCAAAGAAAAAAACAATGAGAATACAAACATGATGAAGAAGATGTTCTCCAATTATTACGAAGTTTTAAACAATACAAAAAAGAATCAGGGATCCAAAATAGATTCTGAGTTCTCACACAGGTTGTTCTTCTAGACACTAATGAGAGTATCCATCCATATATATAACAATGAAGATACCAGAGACCACAACAGTTTCAGACAGGTTTATATCTATTTGGTTGGCCATGTTGCTTGTGCAGACATAATGATCCCAACAATAACTCCAAACAACCCGAGAGCGCTTCCGAAGATCTCAATCACAAGAATCTTCACAAAGAGTGTCGAGTTCTGAGCATCTGACAATGCGCAGCTGCTTCCAATGATTCCTACACATAACCTGCACCAGAGAAAAACGTGACCATCTTCGACAATGGAATAATCCAAAAAAGCAACAAAACTTGAGCAAAAGAAAGCTGTATTACGACGTCGTTCTGTGTCTTCGTTAGTTTGGGCCGAGTAAGAATACTTATTTTGGGCCGAGTTCGTTTATCAATCCGAATTATTTTGAACAGGTTAATGAATATGTGAAAAGATCACCATCAACACCAATCTTATAATAAAATTATCTATGTAACAAGACAAGATCCATTATTTGAGACATTATCTATATCAAGCAATAAACGAATGAGAGAGAAAAAAAATCAATTTCGTGACAAACCTATAAAATGCTAATCACCTCAAACATGAACAACTGAACCAGCGAGGCCTTCTGCACTTGAGAGTTAATGTTGGTGGGCCTAAGATCAAGGTTACCCTACTTTCAAAGATGAATTTAAGTTTACAATTCCACACAGATAAAGACAAAATCAAAAAAGTGAAAAAAACAGTTGGCCTCGTTTACTGATTTATATAAGGTTAATTTTGTCATTAAAAGCATAAGTAAGCTATTGCTTTACAACTCGATCAAGGTGTTTTGGGAATTTAGAACTTAATAAAGCTACCTTCTTCGTAATTTATCTTCCACTCAAAACAACTCTGACATGGAAACTACTTCTGTTCAATTATTACTTTTTTTTTTTAAGAGGCAGCTAAAATTATAATGACAACACGTTTTCTCCAATAATTAAATAAATAATAATTTGACAAAAAAACTTGTTTCTGGACATTTCATCTGCATCTATATCCGAGATAATCTGTCTTTTTTAATTCCCAAGTAAAAAAAAAGTTTTGTCTTTTTTTCTTTAATCTTTTGCTTTTCCATTAACTACAGTAATAAATTAATTGTACCTCCCTAGTTGCTATAACCAGAGCTGAGCTACATGTCTTTTTAACAGAGATGCTTGCGGTCTTTCTATTGAATGAGCTTTCTCTCTCTCAAACTTGAAGTATCACTTTAACTCTCTGTCTCCTTCTTTCTTTCAATCCTCTGTTTTGGCTTGTTTCAAGTGCTAATCTTGTCATTCTCTAGAGAGTATTAGTTGGGGAGGTGAAAAGGGCAAAGAAAAAAATCATTGATTATTGTTTCTGCTGTGCAATAATTTTCTGAGAGGGGATGTGAAGCTCTTATCATTAATCTGACATTCTCAACAACTGTTTGTGGGGTTAGTTTTGTTTGAAGAACAACAGATATGTCTCAGACCAACTGGGAAGCTGATAAAATGTGAGTTTTTTTTTCTTCTCACTTAGATTCTGCTGCTTGCTACTGAAAGACGTTACCTTTAGGTTCTGGGTGTTTTTTGCTTGGTTGTTTCTAGGGTTTGGATTATATAATGCATTGTTTCTTTTTTTTTTCTATCTCCAGCTACAGTTTGATTCTAGGGTTTGTGTTCCTCCACACTTGTTTGGAAGCTCATTGCTTATACTTGATCTGGATTCTTTCAACTTGTCTCCTTGTATTGCCATTAGGGGGTTTTTGTGTTACTTTGAAGATTTGGTAGTTTCCATTCTCACTCTTTGGAGAGTTGCCTTGGTTGAATTTTTCAGACATTTATAATGCCTACCTTGTTGTGTTATACATTCTTATGTTGTCAGTGTTGTTTAAATTTCTACTCTAAATATTGTTTTGGGATGTAACAGGTTGGATGTGTATATCTACGATTATCTGGTGAAAAGAGATTTAAAAGCTACAGCTCAGGCTTTCCAAGCTGAAGGCAAAGTGTCATCGGATCCAGTCGGTAAATACATGACAAATCTTCTTGAGTTTTTTCTTGCAACGATTCTAAGAAAAGTCCTTTGTTCTACATTTTCCCCCCTAATGAACTTTACATTCTTCTTGCATTGTTTTCTATAGCTATTGACGCACCTGGTGGATTTCTCTTTGAGTGGTGGTCTGTCTTCTGGGATATATTTATTGCTAGGACCAATGAGAAGCATTCTGAGGTTGCAGCCTCTTACATTGAGGTATCTTTCTTTGTTTACCTACACTGCCAGTGAGAAGATTTAGAAGTTGTATGTATAAACTTGAGTTTTTTATCCAATTAGTAAGTTTTGTTTTAGTTAAGTTTATTAGATTTAGAATTATTCTGTGTGATTTTTTTTACAGACACAGATGATTAAAGCGCGAGAACAGCAAATGCAGCAATCTCAACACCCACAGGTCTCACAGCAGCAACAACAACAACAGCAGCAGCAAATACAGATGCAACAACTCTTGTTGCAACGTGCCCAACAACAACAGCAACAGCAGCAACAACATCAACATCAACAGCAAAACCAACCACCTTCTCAACAGCAGCAGCAGCAGCCAGCTCCTCAACACCAGCAGCAGCCAACACCACAGCAGCAGCAGCCACAGAGGAGAGATGGGTCTCTCAATGCAAATGGCTCAGCAAATGGACTTGTTGGTAATAATGGCGACCCGGTTATTAGGCAAAATCCTGGGTCTGGGAGTGCCTTAGCTAATAATAAGGCATACGAGGAGAGGGTCAAAATGCCTACTCAGAGAGAGTCTTTAGACGAGGCTGCTATGAAGGTAAGCTTAGGCCAGGCATGTGTTTTAAGTCCAATCTCTTATTTATTATAGCTCATTAGTTTTTTTCCCTTGGCTACAGCGGTTTGGGGACAATGCTGGGCAACTGTTGGATCCTAATCATGCATCGCTGTTGAAATCTTCTGGAGCTTCTGGACAACATGCAGGGTACTGTTCTCATACTAGTGCTTCATTGTTTCCTTTTATATTGTCTTCTAACTCGCCTAGTATAAAATGAATATTGCAACGAAAAGTCATTCAATACCTCTCTTGTGCTAATGTCAGGCAAGTGTTACATGGTGCAAGTGGTGGTATGTCTCCACAGGTTCAAGGTCGAAACCAGCAACTTCCTGGATCTGCAGTGGTATGCAATATTGAATCTATCATCTATGTTCTGTCTAGTCCCTTGTGAAACTTTACTGATAGCTAATACTTGATTGGCTTATTTGTGTTTAGGATATAAAAAGTGAGATCAATCCTGTGCTCACTCCCAGAACCGCTGTTCCAGAAGGGTCCTTGATTGGAATCCCTGGTAGGTTTTGGTTAAGCGTGTCAAATGTAGTAAAACTATTTTCAGCTCGCAAGAACTTGATTATGATCTTGTTTCCTGTTTCAGGCTCAAATCAAGGCAGCAACCTTACACTTAAAGGTTGGCCACTCACTGTAAGCTCTCTATCCATACTCTTTTTTTTTCCTGGCTGGTCACTCTCTTTTGTTGACTGCAACTTTCTTTCCTGATGTAGGGGTTTGATCAGCTTCGTTCTGGTCTTCTTCAACAGCAAAAACCGTTTATGCAGTCTCCGCAGTCATTTCACCAGCTCAACATGTTGACTCCGCAGCATCAGCAACAGCTCATGATGACTCAACAGAATCTAAACTCACAATCCGTCAATGAAGAGAACAGGAGACTAAAAATGCTACTGAACAACAGGAGCATGAGCCTTGGAAAAGATGGCCTTGGGAGTTCAGTCGGGGATGTGTTGCCTAATGTTGGGTCGTCTTTACAACCTGGCGGTCCTCTTTTGCCTCGTGGAGACACTGATATGCTACTAAAGGTTTGCATTGTCTCCTCTTTACAAATCTCTAGTGAGTGACTTAAAAATAAAACGCTGGACCGTTGCGTTACTAACTGCTTATGGTTTGTAGTTAAAGATGGCTTTGTTACATCAGCAGCAACAGCAGGGTGGTGTAAATCTACCACAGCCGCAGACACTTAATCAGCAGGCCCTATCAAACCAGCAATCACAGAGCTCAAATCACAACATTCATCAACAAGATAAGTTGGGAGGGGTTGGTAGTATTACAATGGATGGTAGCATGTCAAATTCTTTTAGAGGAAGTGAACAGGTCTGTAATCAAATTCATGTATCTTGTCCTGTCTGGTGAGTCTGAGGTTGATTCCTAATATGTTCTGCGTTCAAATGAAGGTACTGAAGAATCAGAGTGGGAGGAAAAGAAAGCAACCAGTTTCGTCTTCTGGACCAGCCAATAGTACAGGAACGGCTAACACTACTGGACCATCGCCAAGCTCAGCACCTTCTACACCTTCAACTCATACTCCTGGAGATGTGATGCCTAATCTGCCTCATAGTGGTGGTTCATCCAAACCAATGATTATGTTTGGCTCTGATGGAGCTGGAACTCTTACATCTCCATCAAATCAGTTGGTGTGTTTCTTTAACCTCTCAGGAGTGCACATTTGTAAAAAAAAAAATGATTTAGTAGCATTAATTTTTTGACTATTTTACAGGCTGATATGGATCGGTTTGTAGAAGATGGGTCACTTGACGACAACGTTGAGTCTTTTTTATCCCATGAGGATGGTGATCAAAGGGATGCCGTTGGACGGTGTATGGATGTTAGTAAAGGTGTGTGTTTAATCCTCACTCGTTACTAGTTACCAATAACGCTGTCAACTTTTAACTACAATGTTGCCTTGCCTCTGCACCAGGTTTCACGTTTACTGAAGTGAATTCAGTACGTGCGAGCACAAGCAAAATCACCTCTTGCCACTTCTCATCGGATGGAAAAATGCTTGCTAGTGCCGGACACGACAAGAAGGTAACCCATAAATCATCATTCACTTAGATCTTGCGGTGTTCTGAAACTTAAGAGCTTCTTCTTGACTTGGTCTATTTTGCAGGCTGTTATATGGTACACAGACACTATGAAGCCAAAGACCACCCTTGAGGAGCACACAGCTATGATAACAGATGTTCGTTTTAGCCCGAGCCTGCCTCGCCTTGCAACTTCTTCGTTTGACAAAACTGTCAGGGTTTGGGATGCTGATAATGTAAGTTGAAGCCTGATGAGTTCACTATACATTTTTTTTAAATCTCTGCTTGTGTATGTTGGTTTATTCCAATTATTTTGAATCTGCTTTGCAGAAAGGCTACTCCCTTCGTAATTTCATTGGACATTCTTCTATGGTGACGTCACTTGACTTCCATCCCAACAAGGATGATCTCATATGTTCATGTGACAATGATGGCGAAATAAGGTACTGGAGCATCAACAATGGTAGTTGCACAAGAGTGTACAAGGTAGATCTTCTTGTCTCTTCAAATCCTATAGTGCACCATTATAAAGTTGATTTCATTTAGGTTCACTTTTGTTTGTTTTCTTTTCACAGGGTGGTAGCACTCAGATGAGGTTCCAACCACGTGTTGGAAAGTATCTCGCAGCTTCATCATCAAATGTTGTATCAGTACTTGACGTTGAGACACAAGCTTGTCGACACTCTTTACAGGTTTAGTGTTCAACCTTTTCTTATTTAATAGTATGACATAGTGCTTGTTTGATATGATATTATATACTAACTACCAAGAGAAAAACACTTTATACTAAATCCTCTTTACAGGGCCATGCTAATCCGATAAACTCTGTTTGCTGGGATCCTTCTGGTGACTTCTTGGCAACGGTTAGTGAAGATATGGTGAAAGTTTGGACGCTGGGGACAGGTAGTGAAGGAGAATGTGTTCATGAGCTAAGCTGCAATGGCAACAAATTTTCGTCTTGTGTTTTCCATCCGACTTACCCTTCACTACTCGTAATTGGTTGTTACCAGGTAAATTTGATGTCATTTTGGCCCGGATAATCAGTCTGGTTCTGTTCTGCTAAACTTAGTGAAATTTGTATGTTGCAGTCTTTAGAACTATGGAACATGTCAGAGAACAAGACGATGGCGTTGCCTGCTCACGAAGGGCTAATTGCATCATTGGCTGTTTCTACTGCAACTGGATTGGTTGCATCAGCTAGTCACGACAAGCTAGTGAAGCTGTGGAAGTGAAAATCAACGGGGGGAAAGGCCAAGCTTCGTTTATGTTTAGGTATTATTCTTCTCAGCGGGGGTTCTTTTAACTTTTGTAGTTCTTTCTCGGCCAATCATCTTCGATCTCAGGATAGTTTTTATCAGATGGTTAGACAGTGTTGTATGATACTGACGCAATTGGGATCTTGTCAAAACTGTTGTTGTAATCTTAGTTTTTAACCTCTTATACTGTGGCTCACCTTAATTTACATGACCCTCTTCTGTTTGGTTCGGTTCACTTCTTACTGTATTAGCATGGGCTGGAATAGGATAATATAAAGTGACACTGATACCTCTCTGAGACACAGCTAACCAGACTCCTTTAAGGTCATTAGCTTTGCCTTTACTAAGAGCTCACATAGTCAATAAAAAAGTAACTTGCTTAGCAATAACAACATCACAGCTTGATGCATAATGTTTCTTTAAATGGTTCTAAAAGAAGCAAAGGATCGAAGTCATGTCTCTAATAGTACGACCCAACCACATTCCTTTCAAGGCAAAGTCTCATATGAATAAAAAAAAAAAAAGAGGGAAACACAAGTTCATATATCAAAACGGGTGGGTGGGTTGTTTGGGTGATTGATATCACCTCACTGGCTGTTGATTGTAGTGACTCTTCTCTTTCTTCTTCTTTGCGGCAGCCAGCTTCGCCTTCCTAGCAGCTGCTTCCTGTGCAGCAACTTTTGCAGCAGCATCCGTCTCTTTGCTTGATTTCTTCTTCTTCACTGATGCAATCTTCTTCAGCCGTTCTTTGATATCCATGGAAGAAGAAGCCTCCTCGTTCTCCTGCTCACCAGAATCACCTGCAGCAGCATCTGCATTGCTCTTTACTTCATCCTGAGATGATTCTTTTACTTCCTTCTGTTTATCCTTCTTTTTCTTCTTCTTTGAGGCCTTTGATTCTCCCGTTGTGCTCTCCTTCTTCTCTCCATCTCCATTGACTTCTTTCTTTTCTTGCTTATCTGTTGCGTATTAGCAGAAGAGACTTTTATCAGTATTATCAAATGATTTTCTCAGCAAGGAATAAGAAGCCAGTGAGCAGAATAGTGTGATACCTTGACCATTGCTATCCTTGGGTGCAACTCCAAAATCTGCCAACAAAGCATCAAACTCAGCTTGTTCCTTCTGTTTCCTCTCTTTCTTGGAAAGCTGCCTCTCTGCCTCCTTAGGTGGTGCAGGAACTTCAGGAGCCTTTTTCACCTCAGGCTCTGCTTCTGGATGAACCTGTGTCTCATGCTCTTCCTCCAAATCATCATCATCATCACCTTCATCAAGAACATCTTCTTCACTTTCACTTTCCTGCGAGAACAGGCACATCTCGATGAACATTACAGACAACCAGCGCTCAAACTTATACTGCCTAGAGAAAATTCCTCTAGGACAATAAAACAACTACAAAACATAAAAAAAAAATGCGATATTTTTATCCATCCATCCGTCAATTCGAAAGGGAAATCAAAAGCAAAACAGAAAGCTAGAACCTTTGAATGGTGGAGTGATCAACGAGGGTAGTTTCAAGCAGTATCACTCGAAGCATGTGAAATCTAAAGAGGTTTGAACACAAGCTATAACCACTAAATGCTCAAGTACTCAAGTTTCAAGCAGTATCACTCGAAGCATGTGAAGTCTAAAGACGTTGAACACAAGCTAGAACCATTGAACGCTCAAGTCCTCAAGTTTCAAGCAGTATCACTCAAAAGCATGTGAAATCTAAAGACAGTGGAGACACCAGAAACGAACATACACACATGAAAGGTTTAGACTTTTCTAACCTCAACGTGAACCTCTTTTGCATCGGAAGCACTCCACAAGGGCTGAGGAGGAGGAGGAGCAGTGGTAGCGAAATAGTCATCATCTTCATCGTCACTATCAATATCAGCCCAAGCCTTAGCCTTTAGAGGAGTAGGCGCCCAGAAGACCTGTGGCTCAGGCTCCTTAATGACGGAGGAGCCTTTGCCCTTATCGGACTTCTTCTTCTTCCTCCGAGTATCCAAAGCGGCGAACAAGTTCGTGTTTTGAATCGGTCTCATCGATCCTTCGTCTCTCCTGTTTCCTCCACCGACCATCTCCTCTTCTTCTTCTTCTTCTTCTCTCTCGAACAATCACGATTCAGATGAGACGAAAGTGTGTTCCTTTACGAAACCCAGTAACGGAAATTTGCGAATTCAGCTGGATGATTCGATCGATTGTGGAACGTTAGAAGATTGATCGAGAAAGTAGAAATGAGGAGGAAGAGATGAAGCGACGGATCTTTATTATGTTGTTATTATTAAAAGAATGTTATGGGTTACTAAAATCTGGACCGTTTGATTAGTAACGCGCCGAGATCTGACGGTATAAATCCAATTTTTTATTTAGTAGCTAAACTTTATATTATAGTTCAACCTCAGTTTTTGTTTCTTCTGGTTCAGTAAATATTTTCAACCTCAGAGATTTCGTCAGGAGTGTCTTATGTGGAAAAAAGGTACAGTGCTGAGATCAATGACAAGATCTCATGGACAACATTGGTATTGGTATGCTAATTTCCTTTCTTAGTTCATTCATTACACTAAGATAAAATGCTTCATGTCAAAAACTTGGCCAAGTCCAATGTTCAGGCTGTCATAGAAGATTATAGGGAAAGCAAGAAAGCTAGTGCAAATTTCTTGGGATCTAGAAGCTTAAACTTTGTGGATAAACCTGAAACTGAAAGAGCTATTAGTGCTGGTGCACTACAAGAAAATCAGTAACTTCTGATGGCCGTGTCCGTTGGAAAACGGTCGGAAATAGACCTTCCGATGAATAGTACAGTCAGATCTATATGGTCAAAAATTTCTTATTGGTCGGAAACGATTACAAATTTCTGACTGATAACTGATGAATTTTAACGGTACGGATACGTGGGAGGGGTGGAAATGAATCTCTCAAGTTTTATTTTGATGACAAGAGACCTGCACAACGACATGTTTGCTCATAACCCAAACTCTAGAGGTTTAAACAAAGAGCCCTATAAGGTTTGAGATTGTTGATGACAGGTTTGGAGACGATGGAAGTGTTAAAGAGATATGATGCGCGTAGAGAGTCAAGGGGGAGCTCCAAATCACTTGACCTCTCAACTAACAAGGACACTTCAAGGTTTCCTATTGTACGCCGTGTCAGTGAACTCTTAGGCCAAAATGCTCCTCATATCTCTCTTAACTTGAAACCTACATTCGCATCGTAAGTTTATTTGAAAAAATGGAATGAGATATTAACATTAAAGATTTGACTCATAAGCATCAATGCGTCAAGATGAAACACAGAGGTTTCCATCATCAACCACTTCCCTTTAATACTATATTAAGCTCTCCTTCTGCTATTGGTCCTTGATCAAATGTTTAATTAACCTCGGAGGGTTTACTTGTATGTTATGACCATCCAAAAGATTATAAGTTTATCTAATTTTATCGATGGAACTTGTTCCAGTGCTCATAGATTTTAGACGACAAAACAAACATTTCCAGGAAACAACAGTTTATAATTTATTTTTCTTTATAATTGTCATCTTTTGAATTAATTCAACACTTCAAAAAAGAAGAAGGAAGGCCATAATATGAAAGATAACAAAAATAAAACAGTGTTATTGATTTAGTTAGAAAATATATAAATGATCATTCTCTCGAAGAACATCAAGCTGTTCAACATGTGCTCCATCTACCATCACAATCGTGCTTCCCCGTTTCCCCAACTTCTTCTCTGCATCCACCAATCACCATATATATTGATACAGTATATAACTTACATTCCAGAACTGATATAGAATCGATATACGTATATATAATACCAAAAATATAAAGATGAATAACATATGAGTAGTGAAAGACTGAAACTGACCAGCTAAGTCGAACAGAAGTGGAAGAGAATCAGGCAAAATGATAAGTCTACCACTGGAATCACCATTCTTGTTGTTACCTTGATTAGGAGGATGCCCATGAATTATCACTCTCTTGGGAACTCCCTCTCTTTTTGGCTCTTGTTCTGCATTTAAATTTTCATTTTTGTTTATTTTTTAAAAAATATATAGAATAAATAATAGATCTAAACATATAATTTTAAAAAAAAAAACTATTTTCCAATCTACATAGAATTGTCTTCTTACTATTTTCATTTTCATCTTTCGAGAACGTAACCATCTCCTCATTGTAACTTTGTTGTGATTCTCCTGTCTGGACCATTTCCTTCCACAAAATAATATGGATTTAACTCAAAACCAGTTGGTAATGCAAACTATGCATTTTATATATGTGCATAAGAAAACGTACCTGAGCATCTGCATTGGCTAATAAATCTCTAAGAAAAGGGATTTCTTTCTTCAATTCATCATTTAGTTCCTTGAGATACTGAAACAGAAGAAAAAAACATTACTAAAATGTTATAATATAATTATATAAGCAATAGTTGTTGATGTATTTTAAATTCAGTAATCTATAACTAAAAAGTTTGATGAATTTACAGCCATGAAATTGGTGATGATCATTTTGGCGTCGTCAACATCAGATTGAACCATTTCTTTGAACTTATGATGACTGATTCGAATAACTTGTGAAAGTCTCCTTGTCCTCACAGTGAAAGGCTGAGGAATGTTGAAGACAACTCCAATCTCTCCTACCATATCCCCTGGACCTAACTTAGCCAATACCTTCACCACCGTATATGTATAAATCAACTCTTAGATCTCTTGTTCAATCTTTGAGTCTAATTAAATGTGTTTTTTTTTTATTTAACTAGGTGTAGATTAGTACATTACCTGTTCACTTGCCCCCTTGGATCTAATTATTTCCTGTGATTTCAGTTTAATTTTTATCAACTGAAGTCTAATAATATATATTGAGTATGTAGAGAACATACCACTCCTCCAGATACAATTATGTAGAAATCCGTTGGAATCTCATTCTGCAATATTATCTCCATTTTAGGCGGAAAATACTCTGCTTTTATATGAGAAACCTACAACAACAATGAACAACTAATTAGTTAATTAATTAATATCTTCTTTAACAAGAAACAAAAATAAATGGAATTGTTGATGGATTACTAGCTGGATGATGAGACCATCAGGGAATCCTTTAAAAAGATAAGCATTCTCGATCACGGAGCGGAATAGATGTTCGTTAATGCTTGATCTTATGGCCTTAGGTAAGTCTTGGAGAACCTCTTCTTGCTTTAACTCTGCAGTCTTGAACTTGAGCTGCATATGCGCAAGCATCTGCTCCCTCATCATATCCGGTAACTTATTCTTATTTGTATACCGCAGTATATGATTGATGGCACTCCTCTGTCCAACAAGAAGGTTAGTACTTGTTAAGTTGTAACAGTTTGGTTGTTTTAACGGAAAGAAATGAATAACTAAAGAGAAACTACCATGGTGAATGTACGTAGAGCGCTATGGACAACAAGATTGGTCATGTTACCAATGATATAAGCAGCAAGACCAATGTTAAAAAGCATGTAGAACATGTTGAATGTCTTCTCACGGGTATTAACTGCATGCAAATCGCCATATCCCACGGTGGTGAGTGTGACAATGGACCAGTACATTGAGTATGTGTAGCCTAGCCATATGCTTCTTTCCTTGAAATCCTCAACTTGTGATCCTATCCATGTATCTACAGGCCTTGGATAATGGTAGGCTATCCAGAATAAAATGCAACCCGCCGTGTGTAGCCAAAATATCGTTACCTAGTATTTAAATTATTTTATAAAGAGGACTTACATCTACCAAGTTATATAACAGATCACACATGTCTTGAAGAACTTACGCAAAGAAGTTTAATGACTCTGACCACGAAGTAGTTGAAAAGTGTGTCTTTCTCTAGTCTATAACGAGAAAGAGAGATACACTTAGGAATTTGATCAGGTCTATATACTATAGTGCAGTTTATGTCAAAAGCATATACATATATGGATACACAATTCCCCACATGTTTAATTATGGAAGGCTTTCAACTGACGTGACATGGAATAAAAATGATGTGGAAAAATTATTCTATTAATTCTATTGTTTTACCATTTAACATATATGTATATATAAACATTCTTAAACATTTTCTACAATTTTGATTAAAATTGAATGGAATAATGGATAGTTCATTTTTAACATACGCATTCATTTTATTTCATCTATTTTTATTTTCTAATTTCACTTCGTGGTTACCAGCCTCTTATATCATGCAGATAGAAGAAACCTTTTAAAGAGTTCAGCTACACGACGGAGACGCCAGAGGCGGAGCAAGTTAAGGAAGCCGAAAGCTTGGCCTCGTCCGATATTTCCGGTAATCGCTTTATAAATGAACTGAATCGGTAACGTTGATAAGACGTCCATCACAAAGGCCACGCTCTTCAAGTACCTGATAATTGTTTCACATGCATGTTATATACTTTCTCATTAAATATTTTATTATATTACTGAATGGTGTAACTGTTACCGTCTGGCGATGAGCTTGTGGTCGTCGACGATGAGGTAAGTAGAAGTATCCAAGTAGGCAACGAAAAAAGTGAGGACGATATCGACGGCGAAGAAAAAGTCAACGACGAGATCAATGGTCGGAATAGCTCCATCAGCAGCTTTCTCGAAAGCTAACTCGAAGAGAGATGCCCATGCCGAATAACCCACCAAAATCACCAAAAGCAATTCCCACAACCTGCCACTTTTATATAAATATTACTCTATTTTGTTATTAGGGTTTTCTGCAAAAAAACCCTCAATGTGGTTTTTTTTTGCAAATTAATCCGCGAATTCAAAAACCCATGGGTCAACCCTCCAAGTGCCAGTCAAACCGCAATATAACCCTCGGCCATATTTATGTGTATTTGACTGTGTATAATTTTAACATTTTTTCAATACTAGGTCGTTTTGGCGCTAATTTTTTAATGAAAAAAATTTGTTGAACTCGTGGTTTAAAATTTGAACCTTAAATACCATGTGCATGCTATATAACCATCTCGGCCAACAAATATATTTGTTTACTTAACAAACGCAATTATATAGATTTCTAAAACGAAATGACCTTGTTTTTCTCGGACATGGGAGCTTGCGTAAATGCACAATGAAGGTGGAGTTCAACAAATTTTTTTCATTAAAAAATTAGCGCCAAAACGACCTAGTATTGAAAAAATGTTAAAATTATACACAGTCAAATACACATAAATATGGCCGAGGGTTATATTGCGGTTTGACTGGCACTTGGAGGGTTGACCTGTGGGTTTTTGAGTTCGCGGATTAATTTGAAAAAAAAACCACATTGAGGGGTTTTTTTGCAGAAAACCCTTGTAATTATTATGACATGATTATTAATTTTGGAAGTGATTTAAATATCAGTACACCTGACACATTCGTAGAAGTTATGCGGATTGCTTCGTTATCAAAAATTCGAAATTGACATATAGGTGTGGTGGTATATCTTTTAAAATTAAATCAGGAAAACCCGTTCTTTTATAGATGAGTTTATTCAAAAGAAAAATGAATATCAGAGTTATAAGCTATATAAATGAAGATCTAAAGATTGTAGATTACTAATTTACATAATCAATATACAATTTCTAGTTTAATCGTATTTTTCTCTAAGTGTTTTGTCTTTTTATGTTTGATTCATATTTGTTTACAACATAAGGTCTCATCATTTCGTATACATAATTAGTGTTAGTGAAAGAATATTGCAAGGGATAACCTGTAACGACGATCATAAGGAAGAACGATGAAAGATTTGGAAGAAGGGTTATTATCGTTTTCGATGACTGTCCCAAACGCAGGCAAGAGACTGCTTGAAACGGACGTTATGTTCCCCACATCTTTGCTCGACCTTCTTCTGAACAGTAAAGATAACGGTGATCTCTCTTCCGACGTCCCTAACGCCGTGGAAGACCTACCTCTTCTCAATAACAACGGTACCGGCGATCTCGCCTCTGAAGTCGTCATGGACATTCTTTCTCTCCTTCTTCTTATCCCTCTTTCACGCTTGGTTTTGCCTCTCACTCTATCTTATCATTTATATTATTGTTTCCTTTGTTACTTTTTAGATTATACAACTTTACAAGAAGGTGGTGAGCGAGTTGCGTTGACTTTATATACTTTTGTTTTACCTAATAATGTGTGGGAACATAACTTTTGTAACCAGTTAATATTGCTAAACCTAAAACACTACAACATTACCATTTAATGAATTAAGAGTTGATTGATCGCTGCTATGTTAGCATTATGGAAAACTCTCAAAAGATTTTGTAACATTTTTTGCTTAATTTTCTAAATTATTACATGTATATTCTCATGTAGTCATGTGTGTATCTAATGCGAAAAACGGTGTAACGATATAATCGAGGTCTACATTCTACAATACAGCTAGAGAGGATAATGTTTTCGTACGAAAAATTAGTATTTAAAGTTTTGAGATTCTCAAAGTCAAATCTTGACGTAGTTTTTTGCTTTATTAGAACGATGTCATCTGACAAAAATAGTAATGTTGAAAACAATGCCAACAATAGTAAATATATACTATTAAAATAAGATGCACTATGTATTTTTTAAGTACATAATGTTTTTTAGCTTTTTGTCACATTAATCGTGAGTAAACAGGTCTGAATTACATGACCGAGCCACTTATCACGTTGACAAGTGAAGTTTCAATAAATGAAAGTGTTAACTGTGACTGTAACTCGAAAGACTTAGACCATGATTAACCCGGGATTCTTAGAGTAGGGTTCTTATCGGAAATTAAGAAACAGTTTCTTAACTTCCGCTAAGAATCTCATCCTAAGAACTCCGGGTTAATCATGCTTTTAGAGAGGTTATGTTGTGTGTTCATCGCCGGGTGAGAACAAAAGCAACATTCAAATGGTATCAATGTGTCAGGCGTATGAATAGATGCGGCTAATGGCTAGAAGCGAACGTGAAGATTGTTTCTCCATATTGCATAAAATATCTTAGTGTACAAATAATTTAGTTGCATAAATAATATATGAAAAAATAAATAGGCAAAAATTAACTATGCCAAATTTAACCCGACTTGTTGAGTGTTACTATTGCTAAACCTAAAGCATTACAACACTACCATCTAATCAAAAGTTGATTGATCGCTGCTATGTTAGCATTATATATGGAAGCTCTTAGATTTTGTAACGTTTCTAAAATTTCACCTCTATTCACGTCTCATATGTATGTTTAATGCGACAAGGGGTGTAATGATATAATCGATGTCTACAATACAGCTAGAGGATAATGTTCTTTTTAGTACATAATGTATTTTAAGTAGGGTTGAGCATTTTATCCGTTAAATTTGATTTAATCCGTTATTTTTTTCGATTCAATCCGAAAAATCTGGATATCTATAAAGTTTCAGAGCAAAGTAAATAATAAAAATCAATATCCATTAAAAACAAATCAAATCACAAATAATAAAATTAAGAAGTGGATATATGATCCGCTTCGACCAATATATAAAATACATACATATATATATATATATTGATCAAATGTAGATTTTTAAATGTATGAGTTTATATAATTGTTATTTTAACATATGATTTAATAAATTCTATTCACATTATTACTTATAAAAGTATTAAATCAAAAAAGAAAAGAAAAAATGTATGATCTATATAACTTTTTCTTAAGTTTGTCTTTTTAAAATCTAATTTTAAAATTTACAAACATATAGTTTCACTACTTCTTTTATTTTATATTTTATATATCATGTAAAAGTATTTCAAAGAACAAATTTATCTTGATTTTTTTAGGTTATCTGTAAAAGAGAAAGATATATCCGTAAGTATCGTAAATATCTGCAAATATCAACATATTTTTCGAATATCCGTATTTTTCCAAACCAAAGCAAATCGAAAAATTGATATCCATAACATATGAAATAAACCACAAATATCTCCAAAAATCCGAAAACCTGGATATCTGATCCGTGTCCGGCCCTAATTTTATGTATAGGAGTTGAAATACTGATATTCTCAAAAGTCAATTCTTGATGTAGTTTTTCTTTGTTTCTATTAGATCGTTGACACATGACAAAAATAGTAATGTTGAAAGCCATGCCAACAATAGTAATAAATATATTAATAAAATACGAGACACTTGTAGCATTGTTGGGGCAATATGTCTTGGTAACAAGAAAAGTGTCGAATTGATCATATGGAAAATCTACTATACAAAAATAAACCAGATGCAACAATCCTTTTTCATTGACGATTCTTCTCTACTATGACTATTTTCTTCTTTTCACTGGTTCAACTTTTTTTTTGGTCAGGTTTCAAATTTCTCCATACTAAAGGAGTAAAGATGAGTTTTGGCAAGAAGATCATCAATTCTCGTCATCAGTTATGGACTCGTGTTTGCTCTTCTGTACTCCCAAAAAGATATTTATGAAGTGTCAAAAGATTTTGAAAAAGGAATTAAACCCAGATTTGGAGGATCACTAATTAATGAACGTTTCAACCAAATTTCCACTGTCCATTAGTAAACAGATAATAAAATCTGGATTATATTCTTTTTGTAGTGTCAAGTGATCTTACATTCCTCCACGTGGGTCCACCCATGAGTTCAACGAAAAGTGGCCTATACTGCTCCGATTACAAATACTTGTGTGAATTATATACAGCCCCATTTACACCCTTAATTTTGCTGACATGCATTGATTAAATTATATACACAAAAGCTTCATTCGAATAAAACGACGATTCTTTATTTTCGAAAACTAAGCTTTTAATACATAAAAACATTTGTATTCTTATCATTTTTTTTAGATTGCATGTATGCCACTAATTTCCAGACAAAACAGCCTTCCTTTTATTTGGAGTTTGTGTCACTTTGAGATACCGTGGATTAGGGGTGACATATTTTACAAACCGAGTTTGACCATTTTAAGCCGGATTAAAATCAGAACCAATTTTTTTTTTTTTTTTCGAACCAATTTATGAAGTAATCCAAACATAATGATATTCCTATACCAAATTTTCCAAACCAAAACTGAATCAAACTCAAATTTTATGAAATGAAAAGGGAATTTAAAAAAAAATCTAAAGTTGATCTTTTAACTATATATACACATATGAATATACTAAAAATGCAAATATTTATTATATTGCTAAACATTGAGTTATATTAATTAATCAGTTACATACATATAGTGTCAATTTAAATAGTGTTTATCAGGTAAAATCTGAAAAAAAATATCTTTAATCATTACTTTGGATTTACAAGTATATTAAGGTAAAGAGCTAATTAAGTGCATTCATCAGATCGTCTGTGAAGTAACATCTATTGTTTCTTCTTACTTTGTGTTCAGTTTTGTTTCTGTGTCCTAATTGAAGACAAAGAATGACTTGTTCAAGCTTATTTCTTCTAACGTACACTACTTGCAATCTAGTCCGGTCCATGTAGAAAATGTTGTCACTGAAATAAACACGCCAGCAAACTTTACTAAAAACTCAGAAAAAGAAAAGAATAGTTCAAGCTTTATTCATGTTTTGATAAAGTTCTACCCAAATGGGTATCCTAATCAGAAGAGCAAGAGTCACCAAGGACGTCCATCACGATCACATCTGTAAATACGTGGATACATCAAGCAAATGGGTAATAGACGGTAGTGTAAATGTAATTAGCCTATAGAGAAACATCAAAAACGATCATTCACAATCAATGGTTCTAAGAGCAATCCCATTGGGGATAGCAGTGGATATTAGGAGATCTTGGGGATTACGAGAACACCTGGATATATTATCATGTAACTATTATGACAGTTAGCATTAATGTATAAGATTAATGTATAAGTTAGATTTACTATTCTATAATGTAAAGAACTTGTTAGACAAGTGATATATCTTTATAAATAAGCATATTGGCTAAGTTAACGAGACGAGAGAAACTATTGCACTACTTAGGTTTCCTCCGAACCTGGCTCTGATACCATGATAAGTTTTTTCGGCTTCCAACTTAAAATCAATTAGTGGTAAATGGAGTGGTCCAAGTCCCTTGTATATTACTCAAATCTTTTACATATTTCAATGTGGGATCTACTGTCCAACAGTGGACCAATGAGTGAATTTTAATAGGTCAAATTGTGTACTTAAAAGAAAATAAAGAAAAGGTTTCATCTATGGATTTCAGACCGTGAGAAACGTTAGTACAGAGCAACCAAATTTTTCAAAGCTTTTGTGAACAAACAATATTTATACATATTTAAGGGGTGTTATGTGACATCTCATTTGTCTATTTGAGTCCATTACTGATTGGGAAGTTTTCTAAACATATATATTGATGAGTTTGTCATCATAATTTTCATCAATTATATTTACATTGAATTGAAGTCTCTGAGACTTTCACATTATTTTTTCAACTTTTTGAGGGATTCTTTAACTAAAGTTAATATAACCGGTGAAAAACTATAAAGAGACATTTACCGATGCAAATGACCTAAAGTGTAAACATGTATTAATATTTATATTTACTATGCAATTTTCAAAATCAAAATTATATATTCAAAACAAAAATTCTCAAAATTATAAGAATCTTTTTAAAGTATCTCAAATGATTTTGAGATTCCCAATGACACACTTTATAAATATGCATTAGTTACTGATAAACTCAAAAACATGAATTAGTTCAAGCTTCAGATCTCTTTTTAAATTAATCGATAAAGTTTTCCCTTGGAAGAGTCAGAACAACGAGGTTTTAATCAAAATAAAATATAAAATCCAAATTTTATAATACAAAAATATTTATAATAATAATAATACAATAAGAAAAAGATAATCTAATTTGTATCGTTGTATTGGAAAAAAATTTTAATTAATATGATGTGTATCGTTGTATAAGCAAAATATAAGCAAAAAACACTAATTATCTTTTTTCTTATTCTATTATTAGCATGATATGTATTGGTGTAGGGGAAGCTTCTCTCTCTCTCTCTCTGTTTTGTTACTCATATTTCTTTTCTCTCTCTTATAAATATTACTAAAGTAAAATATAATATAAATTTAACCATAGTGTTATTGTTAATTTTTTTTAATTACTTTCAAGATAATGATAAATTATTAGCTAAATAATAAAAAATATTTATTATTAAAATTATAATTGAAAATAAAATATAATTAAACCTAAAATTATGGAAAATATGACAAATTAGCAAATTCACTTTTCAAATAATATTTATTGCTAATACTATATATCTATATTTTGCTAATATTTACTATTTTGCTAATCATAAGCAAATTCACTTCTCAAATCAGCAAATCATCACTATATATATTATTTACTATTTATTATATTTTGCTCATATTTTGCCAAATACTGATTTGGCTATTAATTAATCAATCAATTATTGATAAACATTTAGTGTTGAAAATAGAAAATATTGTTTAATCGGTACAATCTATAAATATGTACTGAATTTATCTTTAATTATTATCGTGTTGGATTTGAAGTAATGAGTGTTGTGGGCTATATTTTAAATGTGCTCAATAAACTTTTTTTTTTAACTATTTCGAAATTGAGTAGGAGAACAAAGTGACACCACGAGAAAATCAAATCTTATGGATTTATAGCAAAGTACTAGTGTCTAATGCAATATAAAACTAAAACAAAGGATCAAAAAGTAGAAAAAAAAAAGAAATCATAAGAATTATAGAGAAAAAAAGAAAACTTGATAAAAATTATTAAGCAAAAAAAAAAGAAAACTAAAAAAATTATTAATAGTAATTAGATAAAAATATGTTTCATTTATTAGTACATCGGTATTCCCAACGGAACATCGATGATAGGTGGAGCAGCCAGATTGTGTGGTGGAGCCGGTGGTGAGGGAAGCATGAGCTGAGGAAAGGCGCAGTCATCTGGAATGGAGCAGGATGATGAGGAAGCCTGTTTGCGTATCGGTTATTGAGAATCCAAGTCACCGTTGCGAGGTTAGGAGCTGTCTTGTTCATTTCGAGTCTAGCTCTGTGCTCTCTCATCGCCATGAATAGAGGGAAGACGAGAGTTAACACAATTTTGGAGCACGGGTTTTGGATCAACTCCTCGGTGAAAGCAATTGTGATGGAAATCAAACTGTCTAACGCTCCGAAATCGTTAAACCGCATTTTCCGTTTGAGTACAGTGATGACGTGGTAAATCACGAAGAAGAACCCAACCGTGGCGAGCCAGTAGGCTAGATGCGACGCTCCTTCCGCTATTTTAGCTAGATTCTTCGCCAACTCTACCACCACCCATTGTAGAATGGGCGGATATTTTTTAGAATACTCATTGTAGTATGGGAAATTGAGATGAAATGGGAAATGGAAGAAGCTTCTAATTTATACAGAAAAATTACTTTTGAGTAGTTCGTTAGTTAGCATTGCGTTAGTTTACATGCTTTTACCTAACAGATCAGTCTAGTTCATTGATATATCTTCTTGTTGGAACGTGCCATTCTAAGCACATTGCATCTACTTATTTAAGCTGTCTTTGTCAAAGATTATAGGCTTATCACTGGTGCTAGCTCTCCAATAATTTAGTTTAGTAAGTCAAAGATTGGTAAGTCAAGTGCCAAATTCTGTTTCTTTCTTGTCCTAGTTTAGTTTTCCAAGGAACTTAAGGATCATACCAATGTTATGTTTTAGCTGCCGTACTGTTTGTTTGTAGTCAATTGGTAAAACTTTTAGTTATTATCTACCTGCTGTGACTTGTTGTGATGTGCCATAACTAGAAATCAGCAATCAAGTTTTTAGTAGTTGCTATTTTGCAAGTTTTGTTATTTTGGGAAAGTTTTATCTAGAAAAATACTTATTCAGAAACTAAAAACAAGTCCTACTCGCTCCGTTTCTTATTGTAAGTAGTTTAAGGAAATTTTTTTTGTTTCAAAATGTAAGTAGTTTCCAAATATCTAGATAATTTTTATATTTATTGGATATAATATAACCAATCAAATAATATTAATTTTTTTATTATTGGTTGAACTAATTAATTAAATATTATTTTTCTTAAAGTACTAATTTTATTAATATTAGTGTTTTTAGTCTAAACTACTTATATTGTGATTGGTTGAACTAATTAATTAAATATTATTTTTCTTAAAATACTAACTTTATTAATATTAATGTTTTTATTCTAAACTACTTACGTTACATTGTGAAACAGGGGAGTATTAATTACAGAAATTGTTCCTCCAACAGCACTGATTACTTGAGATGTTTAATTAATAATGAAAAGTTTAGTTTGACTTAGTCCACCACATATTTGTTTGGGTTATTCTGCATATTTTGAAATGAGAGATAGAGGAGTAAAATAAATAAAATAGGCGTGGAACTTTAATGGGAGAGTAGATAAAATCAACGGCTCAGATCATCTAATCTTGCTCTTATGATCGATCTCAATTCAAATTCCGCCTGCCTCTCCATGTTTGATTGAGGAACACCTCTCTCTCTCTCTCTCTCTCTCTCTCTCTCTCTCTCTCTCTTCTTCTTCTTCGTCTGGATTCATCGTTTTGATTATATTCTGGATTTAGTGGATCTGCTGCTTCTACTCTGAGCCTTATTCTGGATTGATTCAGATGAGCATCGTGTCTCCGTCTTCTTAAGGTCTCACCCACACTTCTTCCTGAGTTATAAAAATCTACTCTTTCGAACTTCTCTTTGATTTTGTTTCGGCAAAGTTCGAAGCTTTGTTGTGTGTTTGGACTTTGGACCCAATCTCATCACCTGAAGTTAATTTCTGCCTTCTTCAATTTCAATTTGTTGCATTTCTTCACCGTTTTGAATTTTAGTTTCTGTGAGTGTTTACGCTTTTCGCTATGTATTGTATCTGTAAGCTCATGCTGACTCTTTGTCGGACTGTGTTTAAATTTATGTTTTGCTTTTTGTTTCAGATCGTAGGCTTGTTACGACACCAAAGACACTGGCTTTGGGTTGTGTTGTGTTGTATTGTTGTTTCTCTTGCTAAGTATGAAGAGTGAGATGAAAGCCCCCACTATTCCACAAGCAGGAAGCAAGAAAGGGAGTCACGGGTATTGCTTTTCTTCTTTCCTTTATTTTTTTTCCATTGTTGAGGTTGATTTGCTCGCATTCAACAAAGACATTCTCAGGTTAATGTTGCAAAGTCTCTTTGTGATGTGTTATACACTTTCATAGGAGGCCATGTGGTCCTGCAAGACGATCCACCAAAGGACAATGGACCGCTGAAGAGGTGAGTTCCTTTGTCTATCTGATTCTTCCTTTCTTCATTTATTGTGGATTTTCAATCAGAGATGTATCCTGGCACATTTAGTTCGATTTAACTAGTTGACATTTGCTATCCTTTGGATGTACTCAACATTTATCTCCATGAACTTTTCTGTTACATTAATCCTGTTTTCCCTGGACCAGGACGAAGTTTTGTGCAAAGCTGTTGAGCGTTTTCAAGGAAAGAACTGGAAGAAGATTGGTAAGTCAAGTTACCAAATCCTGATTCATTCTTGTCCTAATTTTTAGCAGCCGTGTTTATTTGTAGTCTTTGATGAATATGGTGAAAGCAATGTGTGATTTTTTATTTGTTTCACCTTTTTCAGCTGAATGTTTTAAAGATCGGACTGATGTCCAGTGTCTTCATAGATGGCAAAAGGTCTTGAACCCAGAGCTTGTGAAAGGGCCGTGGTCAAAAGAGGTGATTGCGTTATATATATGCTTTACTCAACTTTTGCTCCGTGTGGTGGTCGTGTCAGTGTCGTACATGTTAATATCTGTGATGTGTTTCATGACATTTTATTTTTTCGATGTTTTCAAAAGGAGGATGACACAATAATTGCTCTGGTAGAAAAATATGGGCCAAAGAAATGGTCTACTATTTCTCAGCATTTACCTGGGCGCATAGGAAAGCAATGTAGGGAAAGGTATACACATAATCTCTACTTCCTTTGCACTTGTTACTTTGTTTGGTGGTTAGATGCACATAAACAATATTGTGGCTGATGTAGGTGGCATAACCATCTTAACCCTGGCATTAATAAAAATGCATGGACCCAGGAAGAGGAAGTGACCCTTATTCGTGCACATCAAATTTATGGGAATAAATGGGCAGAGCTAACTAAATTTTTGCCAGGAAGGTAATATAATATGTCTCTTCCATTTGTAGTGATATGACAGTATTTGCTGACCTGTGTCCTGAAGATTTGTGGTCTCTTATCTTTCCATAGGTCAGACAATTCAATAAAAAATCACTGGAACAGCTCAGTTAAGAAGAAACTAGATTCATACTACGCATCAGGTCTTTTGGATCAGAGTCAAAGCTCGCCACTCATTCCCATCCAGAACAATTCCATAGCTTCATCTTCCTCGTGGATGCACAGTAGTGGAGATGAAGGTAATTTCAGGCCAGGGGCTGATGCTGAAGAATCAGAATGCAGCCAGGCTTCAACTGTTTTCAGTTGTTCACAGTCGACCAATGATTTATTAGATGAGGTTAAACCTGCAAAGGAAGAATTCTACATTCCTGAGCTGCCTTCAGGAACAGAGCAGCAAATCTCAAACTCTCCTTCTCATGCAGAATCGTACTACCCTTCCTTTGAAGATGTAAAAATTGTTCTCCCCGAGATTTCTTATGAAGCAGAATCCTCAAAGGAGTATCAGAATCATAATGGTTTAACCGAGGTTAGAACTATCACAGCTACAGAGGATCACTTGCAGGCTGTATGTAATAATGATAAACAGGACCGTGATCTAGACTGTCCTCAGTTATTGGGAGATGAAAAAAATGAAGCATGCCAAGCTTTTCAAAATTCAGTCAGATTAACTGATCAACCTTCTATGCCAAACTCGGATACATGTATGCATCCACAACCTCAAACTTTGATCACGGACGAGGAGTGCTGTAGGGTTCTTTTCACAAGTACTACGGAAGATAGCGGTGTAGCTTCTGGTGAGCAAGGTCCGAACTTAGTTGACACTCAGAATGGCAAAGGATCTATTCCAGCTTCTGAAACTGAAAACCTTCCAGCTTTATCGTGGCATCCTTCAAACTCTAACGATTCTATTCAAGATTGTCACCTTCTTGAAGCTACTGCATTAGAACATAAAGTGGATACAAAAGATGGTTTCATCGACAATAGTGGACATGTAACTTCCCATGGAAATGATGATAATGATGGTATCCCAGACCAGCAGGAGCCGTCTTATATTCCCAAGGATTCTTTGAAGCTAGTACCTCTGAATAATTTTACTTCTCCTTCTAGAGTGAATAAGATTAATTTTCCTGTTAACGACAAGCCAGCTGAAAAAGACAAAGGATCTCTTTGTTATGAACCTCCACGGTTCCCAAGCGCAGATATTCCTTTCTTCAGCTGTGATCTTGTACCATCAAATTGTGACTTACGGCAAGAGTACAGTCCCTTTGGTATCCGCCAGTTGATGATGAGTTGTACAACTCCGTTAAGGTTATGGGATTCACCGTGTCATAATAAGAGCCCTGATGTCATTCTTAAAGATGCTGCCAAAAGTTTCAGTGGTACACCATCCATCTTGAAGAAGCGGCAGCATCGGGACTTGATGTCACCTGTGCTTGATAGGAGAAAAGAAAAAATGCTGAAAAGTGCTGAGGCTTCCTCCTTGGCTAAAGACTTTTCACGCTTAGATGTTATGCTTAATGGTTGCAGTTCCTCTATTTTGTCTGAACGTCCTGACAATAGAAATGAACATGCTTCCTCTTCTGAAGCCAAAAAGGACCCAAAGGAAACCTTGGAGTCAGGAGGAGTAACTTCAGCTAAAATTGTAAGTCCGTCTTTTTTACTCTACATGCTTTAACGTGCACTGTCTGGTTCATTGATATATCTTCTTGTTGGAACGTGCCATTCTAAGCATATTGCATCTAGTTATTTAAGCTGTCTTTGTCAAGGATCATAGTCTGATCACTGGTGCTAGTTCTCCAAAAATTTAACCTTACAAGCTTTAATCTCTAAATGTGTTGTTTTCCTCTGCACCAGGACCAAGAAACTCGTAGAAGTTTGGTTTACTGTAATGATGTTGAGATGCAACTGAGTTCTCCTGATAAAAGTGGATCGAGACCAGATAACAAAGTGAATACAACTGCGTCAGAACCTCCATTCACTGTAGACTCTATTCCTTTATCAGCAATCGCAGGAAATAAAACCAACAATGCAGAGAGTAGTTTTGATATTATTGAAAACTGTAGCATGTAAGTTTTACCTTTCCTCACCTGATTTTTTGGTTGATTCATATATTTGCTGGAAAGTATTATTCTAAGTTGTCTTGGTTCCACTCTTTCTAGATTTGATGGAACTCCGTTCAAACAACTTCTTGATACCCCATCACCATGGAAATCCCCTTTACTCTTTGGTTCTTTCTTGCAAAGCCCGAGGTTGCCTCCAGAAATTACATTTGAGGTAATGTGAATTGGAATAACTATGAATGAAACTAGTTTCTGGATACCACTGAAGCCCCTGCTGATGGACAAATATTCTTTGTTGTTTTTTCTTTTATTTTCAGGATATTGGGTGCTTTATGAGTCCCGGAGATAGAAGTTATGATGCCATAGGACTGATGAAGCACTTGAGTGAACACACAGCTACGGCATATGCAGATGCTTTGGAAGTCTTGGGTAATGACACACCTGAAACAATACTCAAGAAGAGGCAGCTGAACAAATCTATTCAAGGGAAAGAAAATCAGCACTGGCCTCACGATCAACTTGAAAACCGTTCCCAGGTAACAGCTTCAACTGTCACAACATAATTTCCTTACAAAATTGTTAATAAGTTTGGAACCGATTAACTCTTTTATTCAATTCACCAAAGAATTACACCATGGAGGAGTCTCCAAACTCTCGACCATTGCACAAACCAAGACCCTAGGCAAACCTTTTAGCTCTCAACTACCTGTAAAATATGTTGCTGAATGCTGACAATGCTACAATTCTCTGCTCAACCACTAGGATAGTTACAAGGAAACTTATCAAGTCTTTGATCTGTTCTTGGTCTAACTTAATGTTGAAAATTGAATGTTGAACTAGTTGAGACAAGAGGATTACTAGTTTAGTTTGAGTTAATAAGTTGACTTGCTCTGAACCAATTCTGTGTGGGAATGCAGGTGGAGTGTCGCGCCTTGGACTTCAGCGATTGCGGGACACCGGGGAAAGCAAAGGTATCCTCGGCTTCTCCAGGCGGCTACATGAGCCCATCATCTTACCTTCTGAAGAGTTGCAGATAAAAAAGGCTCTGAAGGGACATTCATTCTCCCCTTCAATTTTTTTGATCATCCCATATATGTACTGTATGTCTTATTTTAATCTCATTAAATTGTTTCTTCTTTGTAATGTGTGTAGATCTTTCAACTCTGGACATGATACACTTGATTAAATAGCGAAAAAAGATATTTGTTCTCAATAAATTAACTTTTACATTGTATGAATTTCAAACACTGTTGAACGTCATTTTTTTGGCTTACTTTAATGTGAATATATGAAGGTTACTGTACGGTCAAAATGTATAGTTAGGCCTACACTCCAACTTCAAGATTCCGAAACCAATGTAAACTATCAAAACAGACGGTGGACTGACCAAAATACAGAACCAAACCCAGTTTTGATGATGCACTGTGTCGGTATGTATATCTACTACCTCAACACTCCTACTGGCTACTTGCTCTGATTTATCTTCTGGATCCACAATCATCTCTTGATCAGTCCAAGGCAACAATGTGGTGAGCTCAGTCTCTGAAGAAACCATCTCTTGAGGTGACTATCTGTCTTTGTTACCATCATACCAAATGCTTCTTCTCAAGAATCATGATCTTTGCCTGCTAGAAAGAGTATGGCTGTTACATTGGGAACTTCATTGTAATACTAAGGTTCGTCTTCTTCATCAGATGATAACAAAGATGGACCCGTCCATGCTTTAAACCCTTGGTTCACTCGTCTTTCGACATCTGGTGTGAATTCCAAAGGATTAGCTTCAAGCATCTCCAAGCCCTGATGATTTCTGTTCCCAAACTCTCCTTCGTCAATAGTTAAAGCGTCTGCTCTTCTCCTAAGGAAGAAAGCAGTTCCAGCATACAAAATTACCAAACCCCATGAAGATATCTCGTAGCACCAAAACAGTGGCACAGAACAGCTGCTTCCTAGTGCCAGCAGGCTTGAGCCGAGAAATATAGCGAGGAGACCGTAGATGATAGCAAACACAACATTCAGGATTGACAGGCAACGAACCCCACCTGTGAATTTACCAGAGACAGGATCAAGAAGATCAATAGCCTATTTGAGGTCCAAGCTTAGTGATAAGAAACTCTAATGATCCCAGAGTCTCAAAGGTGGAAACATCATAACTAATAATAGCACATGAAACAAGACTATATGTACCATAAATTTACAAGAAAAAGTTGGTACTGAAAACGAATGAATCTATTGCACGCACGCATTGAAAATATAAAACATAATACTATAACAGAGAGAGAGAGAAGAGAGTATACCTCTTCTTGAAGCACAATAGTTATTTTCAACAATGACGGTGAGGAGCCGAATAAGCCACAAAAATTCCTACAAAATAACGAGAAAATTAAGAAAACACACCACACATTTATGAAAAGATTGACAAAGACAACACAAAGGACAAACTGTAGAGACATTTGGTCACTGAAGATAGTAAAGCACTTGACAAACGTTTCCATATTGTTAGAGTCACTTCTTGAAGGACTAAAGGAAAAGATATAATAGATGGGACTCACCCTACAAGTTCACTAAGAGCTAGAACCAACCAAACGTAACAACAATCATTCAGGTTTTGAGGACACAACGATCAACTCTAGCTTAAGCATTGCTCATGATCAAATGGAGCCAGTAGCAAAACACTATTGCAAGCCAACCTCTTAAGATATGAAACTTCAAAAAGCTAGAGAGTGACACTCACCTGCTACAAGATAAACAGATGACACTAAGAAGATCATCATCGACGGAAGGAACACAACCATCCAGTAGAAATCCACAGTCTCTTGATCCGTCAAGTAAAAAGCACCTGGATACACATCAGAGTTGCCATACATATTCAAAGGCTGTAGCTTTACGTCGCCGCAGAACGGCCTCTTCAGAACATTCGAAGGAAACACAATTTTCAAGGTGAAGATCGTGCAGTGAAGATGACAACGCAAATGAAACCCACTGTCGCTGAAGCTTAATCAAAGCTATATCTTCTTCCTCCCTGAGGCTCTCGCACTCCTGCTTCGGCATAAACGCCTGATGCAACGCGTCTCTGATGATCTACATTGAAGAGTTTTAAGATAAAGGTAGGATTTTTCTTGTTGGGGTTTGATCAGGAGCCCTAAATCTCAAAGCTTTGTTGAAGAAGAATCAATGGAACGGAGCATGAGATTGAGAAATGAGGAAGAAGGTGATGGAAATAATTATGAATAGACCCCATGGAAATAATATATTACAGATAGACCCCAAATGTTTATGTTAGTTACCCAATTTTTCCTTAAGAATGGTAAGAGCATCATTATCCATATAACCCCAACTGAGTTTCTTAATGACTTGTTTAATAATAAAAGTTAGTTAAGAAATTTAGTTAAGAAACTTATAAATTTTGTGTTCCATTGGAGGTTTCTTAATTAAGAATTCTTAAGGAAAAAAAAATACCACACAAGCATTCATCACATTCATCACTATCAACTAAAACGTGTCCTAAAACAAGCATTAATCACACCTATATTCACTAACAACAATCTAACTCTAACCAGCATTCATCACTATCAACTACTATCCACATGTGAACGCAATAAACAAGAAAGCAAGACAATAGAATTAAGTTAAGAGCAGTGGAGTTTAACCTTGACAAAACTGGCACCAACATTCTTGACTTTGACCTTGAATTCAATGCTTTGAGTAATGGGTATTTGTTCCCCAACTTTGCTTGATCACAACATTGCTTTCCTTCAAAATCAAGACTGTAAATGAGTATTTGTATATGGAACAAGCTTTGAGTAATGGAGCTTTATGTTGTCTCTACCTTCTTACTACCTAGACTGCACCTTGGACCCTCACACACAATCTCACTACCATCCATCTACAGAAGCAGAAAGAATCCTTAAAAACTGAAGCTCAGAAGAATGAGGATATGTGTATTTTGAGTGGAATAGAACCTTAACTTTGAGTTTGAGCTGATCAAATTCTTCATCATTGAGGATCGGATTTCAACACAAGCCATTGAAGCTTCCAACAATCTCTGTTCATCAGAACATACTGTTTCCTTTAACCAAACCAAAAATGAAGCCTTTACCCTAAGAAACCAAAAACAAAAATAATAGTTGATTACTTACAATGACAACACTGATTCCTTCCCACATCAACTCTTCTCAGCCTTGTTGATGCTGCAATACGGCATGATGTTTCTATCCACATCTTCTCCTCCCACTTAACCTTAAAAGAAATACCAAAAGATTCTCTAAATTCAGAACTTTCAATAGTAAAGGCTACAACTTTTGGAAAAATAAATTTCAGACCTGATTGCTCTGTGGTGGTTTTTGGAGGCAACAAGAAGATTTTTTTCTCAAGGAAACAGTTCTTCCACAGCTGAGCAGAGACCATTGAGTCCTCCACGACGAGAAACAAGTGGTGGGTTTCCGAGAAACGGCGGAGAAAAGGGAGTGGATGGCTCTGATCTTCATAAGAGGGAAACCAATTAAATTTTTATCAACAGAAACAGAAAGAAAAGATCTGCCTTCGTCGGATTCACCGAGAATACATCGTTCCTCTTTCTGAGAAACTGAGAGAAGAAGAAGAAAAAGAAAGAAAACAAAATAAAGAGAAAAAATAAATAAATTTATGTTTCATTGTGTGTTAGACACGTGTGTTTAGAACCCTTCTAATAATCGGTGTCCAAACTGCTCAATTAAGGATCGGTTACAGTTTAATTATTTACTTTTGATTTAAATAAATCAGTGATTTTGTTTAAAACCCCTCATAAGAAACTGCAATAAAGATGCTCTAACAAAACAACTAATTAGTGTAGATTTTTTTATATGGGATAACGACAAAAAATGTAAAAGAAACTAATATAAGAATATGAAAATGATAAAAGATTAGAGAAATAGGAGAAGGAAAATTATTGCAAATTAATTTAACATAAATGTATCAAAAGGTTTGGTTCCCTCATGGTATCATGTGTTGATAATAAAGCTGTCCACTAGTTCTTTCTAGTAAAGATAAACAAGTTAAGCATTGGACCAACCATAGATAATGCTTAGCTTTAGAGTCCTGATTAATCCACTATGAGGCTACATTAACACTGTTATTATTTATTATTCCATAATATAACTACTTTTCAAATATACGTAAGTTGTTATTAATTACATTTTTCTGAAAATAATATTTAAAATAAATAAAATTATTTATAAATTCAATACAGTTTGCAATTAATTTTCATTTAAAAGTAAATATAATCTGCATTGAAACGGTATAATCCCCACTTTGTATAACAAAAAAAAAGAGGTAAAATGACACTTATTATAAAATACGATATTAAAAATAAAAAAAAGTGTATCTTTATTATTTTAGATTCCCACTCCCACCATACAAAGTGTGGTAAACATCAATCAACACTCAAAGATATGAATTCATCTTTTGAGTTCCAAAAGTATGTTTGTTTCATTGCTTTCTAAAACCAGAATAATTGGATTTGAAAACATTTTTTTTTAGCTCTCAAAAAGGTAAAAAATAACTAACATTATTCGGATAGAATAGTGGCCGTGGGATTCAATTGGACGGTCAAACCAACGGTCCGATGAATAGCAGACCTAACCATTATCTTGTCTTTACCTCTTCCCTTTTGGGCTAATTCGTAAAAAAAAAAAACAGAAAATATAAAATAAAACATTCCGAAAATTAAAAAAGATAATTCGAGAGAGAGAGAGAGAGAGAGAGAGAGGGGCGTGAAATCCTGAGAGAGAGAGAGATTCTTGGCCGGAGTAATCTCTTGCGTGATCTTTCTTACGGCTCTGCTGATTGATAAAAGCTTTGTTGTTGAATTCATCTCATCTCTTCTCTTCTCCTCGTTTGAGGGGGTCAAAAGCGAGGAAGATGGTGAACGCTATGGTGGAGAGAGCGACGAGCGAGATGCTGATCGGACCTGATTGGGCTATGAACCTCGAGATCTGTGACATGCTCAATAGCGATCCTTCGTATGCTTGCTTGCTTGCTTGCCTCTCTCTCTCTATGCTTCTTCGAATTTTGATTTGCTTTTTTGCTTCTTTTGTATTGAAAACTGTTTTTATCCATTTGAATCTGTGATTGGTTTCATTAGGCGTTAATGTGAATATAAGCTTCCCTGCTGAGTTTGAACTCTGTTAAAGTCGACATGATTAGTGTTTGTTCTGTATAACAAGTCTTTCTTGGTCTGTGTATGGCTGTCTGAGTTCGCAGCTGATTGAATTTGAAATAGCTCGTTGAACCTAATAATTCATCATTTATAGGGTCTTGTTGTAAAAGATGGGAACTTTTTTTCTTCTTTATATGATTTTTTATTGCAAGAAGCATACAACAGGGTTACATAATTGATTTTTACGAACCTGATGGATCCTACATAATGTTTGAAATTGGTTGATGTTTTTGCAGGCAAGCAAAAGATGTTGTGAAAGGAGTCAAGAAACGGATTGGTAGCAGGAATCCGAAAACTCAACTTCTTGCCTTAACAGTGAGCTCCAAGATCATTGTCTCCTTTTTTATTTTTTCCTTAATGGCAGTTTTATGATAGTATTCACTCATCATGATGCATTTTTTTTATGGTGAAAGCTTCTTGAGACGATAGTGAAGAACTGTGGTGACATGGTTCATATGCATGTGGCTGAGAAGGGTGTTATTCATGAGATGGTCCGGATAGTTAAGAAAAAGGTAAATGTACTTCGAAATGGATTTAAATCTGTGTATCTCTCTCTAATTCAATGTATCTATTGATGCATGTAGCCGGACTTCCATGTCAAAGAGAAGATCCTGGTTCTTATTGATACATGGCAAGAGGCCTTTGGCGGTCCTAGGGCAAGATATCCACAATACTACGCAGGCTACCAGGAGTTGTTGGTATGTCTAGTGAAATTGTTCGATGTATTTCCTTTAATAAAGTGTTGCTTCTGATTCTGGATGTCCATATGTCTCTCATTAAGATCCTTTTGTGAGTTCTGATAGAATCTCGTCCACTACTCTTTCCTAATCACCAGTTTTAACTCCTGTCTCTTTCAGCGTGCTGGGGCTGTGTTCCCTCAGAGATCGGAGAGATCAGCACCTGTGTTCACACCTCCACAAACACAGCCTTTGACGTCTTACCCTCCAAATCTTCGTAATGCTGGACCTAGTAATGATATGCCTGAAGCTTCGGTAGAGCCAGACTTTCCGACACTGAGGTAACTATCATCTGTTGCAACGTCACTGTTTTTAAGTTAACGAATTTTTAACAAATCGATGGAATATTTTGTTAGGGCCAGTTCCAACGTCCTGTAGTTATTTGACAAAAATATTTAAGATATGTTTAGCTACTTTTTGTACTAATGAAACGTATTAGAAAAAAAAGCAGGCGTACTTGTAAGCCTAGGTATAGAGTAAACCGAAGGTGAGACAGTGATTAGAATCAAGAAAATAATTACAGCCAAGTAACTTATCTTTAGTTTTTGTAAAACACATGTGTAGTAATAGAGTTTCAGTTTTTACTGTAGGACATGTTAGGAATGTATGCTAGGTCTGCAAGTGTTTACTTTGCGCCTGTTTGCTTCTTTATTTAGGGCGTAATCGCATGCCTCTGTTTATTCTCAATGTTTATTCTATTGTATATCAAAATTCTTTGTCAGTTTGTCGGAGATTCAAAATGCAAAAGGTCTCATGGATGTGCTTGCTGAAATGCTGAGTGCATTAGAGCCGGGGAACAAGGAGGTAACACGATTTAGCTGCAGACAAAAATAACTACCTGTTTGCAAGTGCTGGCGTGGTGCAAAATATACTAGAATAAGAAGAATATTTTTGGGATTGTTATTTGACTGCGATTGTGGAATTTAATTATTTTTGCTTTCTACTTAATTATCTAGGATGATCAATACTTATTTTTTGGATTTCTTCAGGACCTTAAACAAGAGGTGATGGTCGATCTAGTGGAGCAGTGTCGTACATACAAACAGAGAGTGGTACATTTAGTCAACTCAACTTCGTAAGAGCTGCTCTTTCTCCTACTCTCTAGTTACATATACTTTTCTTTTTCATGTTGATACTAGTTATATTACTCTGAGTGCGATGAGATCTCTCATTATATTATGTTCTTATATGCATACATATTGCCAGAGATAATAGTGTCTGTGAATAAAACAACCAGCGTTGAGTCTTCAGTTTAATACTGACTTCACCCTTAAGATGTATCACGTAGAATACTCCAGTTGATGAGAATTGAGTTTATGCTTTAGAGCATAGCTTTCTTGTAATCTTCTTCACCTCACAACTTTGTTATCCAGGGACGAGTCTTTGTTAAGTCAAGGCCTGGCGTTGAATGACGACTTGCAGCGGGTCTTAACCAGTTACGAAGCAATCGCTTCTGGACTTCCTGGACCTTCTGTTCAAATCGAAAAGCCAAAGTCTGAGACAGGAAAATCTCTTGTAGATGTTGATGCCCCACTTATTGATACTGGGGACAGCAGTACTCAGGCTAACGGGTACGTAAGACCACACTTGACCGGGTAAAACAATTTGTCTTAGTAAATAGCTTCTGATTTGTACGATGTCCAATTTTTTTGCAGAGCTACACCAAGCACTAGTAACGGGATTCTAAATCAGTTGGCCCTGCCTGCACCACCTGTAACTAATGGTTCTGCCAATTCGAAAATAGACCTCCTCAGTGGCGATGATCTCGCCCTTGTTCCTGTTGGACCTCCTCAACCAGCAAGTCCGGCCGCATCAGATCAGAATGCACTTGCCCTTATTGATATGTTCGGAGAGAATACCAATAGTCCGAGTCCTGCAACTGCACCAACTGGTAATTCAGCTCTCCCGAGTAGCCCTCTGAATCCTCAACCAACTAGTCAAGCTGGAGAAGCTGGATTACAACAATCCAATGGATTTGCTCCTCCAGCGGGTTATTCACAGTTTGAGCAGCCATCATACGGACAAGGGGCCTCGTCTCCTTGGAATAGTCAGCCTGCACAGCACTTGCAACAACCACAACAGCCATCTTACGGTAATATCATAAATCATAGGCTTTAACTTATTTCACTCTTTTAGATTCGAGAGAACTAGCTTAAGTGTATCTCATGTATAATCATTATTTGTTCTGTTTGTAATGCATAGAAGGTGCCCAAGACAGTATGGCATTTCCACCTCCCCCATGGGAAGCTCAGCATCAGGACTTCAGTCCCACTGCAGAGTCAGGAAGTCCATTTGCTCCTCAAATGCATCCAACACAAATTGGCTTCTCACATGCTCAACAATATCCTCAAATGCCCCAAAACAACAACAGTCCATATCCTCAAATGCCTCAACCCGGTATGTACATGCAACAGCCAATGCCAAACCAAGCTAATCAAGGCTATCCACCCCAACAACAACAGCAGCAGCAGATGATGATGGCTCAGTTCTATGCCCAACAGCAACAACTACAACAACAGCAACAGGCGTATGGAAACCAGATGGGAGGTTATGGATACGGTTATAACCAACATCAACAAGGAAGCAGCCCATATCTGGACCAGCAAATGCATGGCATGTCCATCAGAGACCAGGCGTCGCATCAGGTACCAGCATCATCGTCTTATCTGCCTCCAATGAAACCTAAGAATAAACCAGAAGATAAGCTATTTGGGGATCTAGTTGACATCTCCAAATTCAAGCCTGGTACAAAACCTACTTCCGGAAGAGCTGGTACCATGTGAAATTTACTCATGATTTATGAGTATTCGTCTCTCTGTTTCTTTACTCGGCTAACTCTCTTTCCTTCGTTTTTCAAGATTTGATCAATTGATTAGACCCTCTTGTGAGATGCATACATACATATATGTTATCGTGTTCCTTGCTTATAAATTTGCTGGTGATTATGACTGGGAATGGATTTGTATATTTGTTGTAGAGAACTGTTTGTCCGGAGATTCTATTTTCTAGGACATTGTTAATCCATTTGTTTTTTCTCAGACATTATTTTATTTGATTGTTTCCAACTTTCCATTGGCAATAAAGCTCAACATGAATTTGAGAGTTTCGTATATTATATGAATTATGTGTTGTTTATGTAATTTTTAATCAAATATACGGTAAAACTTTATAAATTAATAATGTTAAGACTATGATATTTTATTAATTTATAAGTTATTAATTTATCAAAAATGAATTTTTATATTAGAATATAATTTTATAAAATAAACAAATAATTAATTTTACCGTATATATATTAATTAAAATTTTGAAATTCGACATTCACGTTATTTTATAAAATTATATCTAAAATTATTGTAATATTTGGTGTATATAAAATAAGTTTTACAAAATTTAGATATAATTTTACTAAATATAAGAAAAATATAATGAAATGTTAAGAAAATATAAAGATAATTACGTTGTGAAATAAAGCAAATAATACAATTCTGTGTACTTATATGAAATGTATATATATACTTGATTTTCTTTAACTACATAAAATTGAAAAAGGAATATATATACTTGATTTTAATTTTAATTAATAAAAATAATGAATATACTATTTTAAAGAAAAAAATGTTTCTAAATAAATTTATCTCAAATAATATAATAAATACTAAAAGAAAACAACAAACAATATTTGTTATATATCTGTTTTGATCAAAAGATTTAAAGAGGAAAATCAACCGTATGCATTATAAACTTCTTCTTCGGTTATAAACTTTTAATATTACAACTAACTTGAAACTAAATAACTAATTTAATAATTAATAAATTATGTTTGTCAATAGATCAAAACTAGTATTTGTTAGACCAATACATTAATATCATAAAAAATTAAGTGAGAGTGAAACATATAAAACTGACTTATCAAATAATATTACAAAAATAAATTAATATGGTACAAGATAAATTACAGAAATTACGAAAATATATTTACAAATCTAAAATATAAATGAACTAAATACAATTAGCAACATGTAATATTATTATATCTATTTAAAATCCAAAATAGTTGTCGTAAAATGCAACTCAATATACACCAAAAATAAATAAGTCAATCAGATTCTTAAACATAAAAATAGCATATATAACTAAAATAAAAATATATCATTTAAAACATTTACTTATGATATATCTAATTTCGTCAAGCCCATTGGGCCATAAGAGTTCGGTACCCATGTGATTTGCTAGCTTCTATGGCGTTTGTCTGCCACATAATAAGCACTTATTACAACGTGTCCTCTGCCTGTCTGCATGATCTTCTTGTTCATTACATGTTTGTCACCAAACCAAATTAAATTTCCGTTTCCTTTGGCATTTCTTCTTCTTCTTCTACTGAGAATCTGGCCTTCAAATTATGGATACTCGGAGCTTAGCTGTATCGATGAACACCAATTTCGCCTCCTTTGATCTCTCTCGTCATTTATCTCCTCTCCGATCGACTAAACTATCTCCCCGCTCCATTCCCAGGGCTTCAGCGTCTATCTCCACGACGAACAGTGAAACATCTCCCTCCGGAAACGCGATTAACTCCGAAGCTATCTCCGTGAAACCAGTTTATGTCCCCACACCACCCAATCGTGAGCTCAGGACTCCTCACAGTGGGTAAATCAAATTAATCCCCATTGGTTTGTTTCAAAGTTCCAATTTTTGTTTCCGGTTTAGCTTTTTTTCCGGTTTAATTGGACTTTTTGTTTATTTTTTTTTCTTATTCTTTGAATATTGTTTCCTTCTTACTGCTTCCAGTGTGTTACTCTTTCAAGTTGATTTTTTTTTTTTGTTATTATTGGGTTAGTTGTGAAGTGAAAGTGAACTCTCAGAACTTTTAATATAGAGAGTGAGAATTTATATAATGTCTGACAAGTTGCTGGAACAGGTACCATTTCGATGGAACAGCGAGGAAGTTCTTTGAGGGATGGTACTTCAGGGTTTCGATCCCTGAGAAGAGGGAGAGCTTTTGCTTTATGTATTCTGTGGAGAATCCTGCTTTCCGGAAGAGACTCTCACCGTTGGAGGTTGGTCTGTATGGACCGAGATTCACTGGTGTTGGAGCTCAGATTCTTGGAGCTAATGATAAGTATTTATGCCAATACACTGAGGACTCTCACAACTTCTGGGGAGGTAGTAACCTTCTTGTTGCTATTTCATGATAATAATGACCAACTCAATATATGAGTAGTCTTGTTTTTACTTCTAGTTCTTATCTGAATCTTTTAAGTCTTAGGTGCTATTTTATTTAATAATTAATTAAAGTTTGAAGATTCCTTACCTGAATATTTTAATCATGAGTAGATAGGCATGAGCTAGTTTTGGGGAATACTTTCAGTGCTAAGCCAGGCACAAGGTCTCCAGACAAGGAGGTTCCACCAGAGGTAAATTAAAATAATCATTCCCTCCTCCTTCGTTTGCTTACTCTGTTATGTGAAAGGTATCTTTCTGGTTGTATGCATTGATAGCGTTCTACTCTTGTTATTTTCTTGAAACTTTGATCTGTAAAACATGAGGGGTTTTGGTTGTAGGAGTTCAACAGAAGAGTGTCAGAAGGGTTCCAAGCTACCCCATTCTGGCATCAAGGTCACATTTGCGATGATGGCAGGTTAATTTTTCTAATTCTATGCACAGCTAGAATTCAATATGTTTTGACAAAAATACTTGAAGCCTAATACAATAGTAGAATTGCTTTTTGAATAGACATCTTGTTTAGTATTGAGAAACCCGGCAATGAAACTGTTACTTTGGTATCTTTTAGGCATCATTCTTACATCACACCACTTACCTACAATGCTTGCTTCAACTGTTCATGATTCCTGTTCTTTGGTGATGATTATGCATTGTAGTATATTTCAGATGTTGGGATTAGTTTGGCATAATAACACGACTGGTAGAACTCTATCTTTCTTTTTGTTGTGGAGTTTATGTGTTTAACTTTGAATTCACTTGTGTTTGGCAGGACTGACTATGCGGAAACTGTGAAATCCGCTCGGTGGGAGTACAGCACCCGTCCTGTTTACGGCTGGGGTGATGTTGGGACCAAACAGAAGTCTACTGCAGGCTGGCCTGCAGCTTTTCCTGTATTTGAGCCTCATTGGCAGATATGCATGGCAGGAGGCCTTTCAACAGGTCTGAACTTTTTCTTAATCAACTAAATTTAGTAATAGATATAACGTTACGTTTACTTACTTGCCTTCTCTTGAATATGCAGGGTGGATAGAATGGGGTGATGAAAGGTTTGAGTTTAGGGATGCACCTTCTTATTCAGAGAAGAATTGGGGTGGAGGCTTCCCTAGAAAATGGTTTTGGGTAAACACATTCTCATCCATGTACATACACTTTGACCCCTGTTCGGTAGCTTTACTAGTCAGTGTCTCTTTACAGGTCCAGTGTAATGTATTTGAAAGGGCAAAAGGGGAAGTTGCGTTGACTGCAGCTGGCGGGTTGAGGCAGTTGCCAGGATTGACTGAGACCTTTGAGAATGCTGCACTGGTATGCAACTAATTAACATCCCACAATGTCATTTGATAAGTAGTTTATAAATCTCTGAGCTCTTTTGTAGATTTGTGTGCACTACGATGGAAAATTATACGAGTTTGTTCCGTGGAATGGTGTTGTTAGCTGGGAGATGTCTCCATGGGGTTATTGGTACATGACTGCAGAGAATGAAACTCATATGGTAATATAATTTTTTTTCTTCCTCATATTCATTCTGTTTCACTTTGAGGCTTGATGAATGAGTGTCTTGTGACAGGTGGAACTAGAGGCAAGAACCAATGAAGCGGGTACACCTCTGCGTGCTCCAACCTCAGAAGCTGGGTTAGCTACGGCTTGCAAAGATAGTTGTTACGGTGAACTGAAGTTGCAGATATGGGAACGGCGTTATGATGGAAGCAAAGGCAAGGTCTGTGTGTACAAATGCATCACTGTAGTTAAAAGTCTTAGCTAGTCCACTGAGGCAGTTAAAGAAGCCTAATATGGTGGGGGATAATGATGCAGGTGATAATGGAGGCAAAGAGCTCTATGGCGGCAGTGGAGATAGGAGGAGGACCGTGGTTTGGGACATGGAAAGGAGATACTAGCAACACACCTGAGCTACTCAAACGGTCTCTTCAGGTCCCTTTGGATATTGAATCCGTCTTTGGTTTAGTCCCTTTCTTCAAGCCACCTGGTTTGTAAGTTGATTGTTTGTTGATAGAAAGCCAAGTGACTCAAAAACTGAGTATGTATGTTGCTAGCTTCAGTGATATGTATGGTTTAGTTTATTGGGCCCTTTTGGGTAACTAATTATACAGGCTAGTGTAAAGTCCACTTAAAAAAGCCTAGGTCTTTAAATCTAAACCGGGAATTGGATTGGTAGTTTTGTTTATAAACCAAAAGATAACCGGTTCAAGCTATCTCTTAGATTCCTAATATATACTACTTGAGAGCCTTAATTTTCACGATAACTAATATCTCTCACAACGTCATTAAGACTAAACTTGCAAGATTTTTTAAACCACATCATTTGAGTGTTCCCGCATCAACAAAACAAATTTTGTAAAACGTCTGCTTCAGTTTTGTTGTGTTTTCTTTTGTATATATTAACCTTTCCACCAGAATGTTGCTTGAATGTTTTGATTAATCTTCATCGTAATGTGCCAAACACATGTAATCATAACCTGCATGTTGCCTGTTGAAAGGGATTGATCTTTAGGTCCCAGAAACACCGAAATAAACACGAAGAATCTTTGATTTTGATTCATCTTTATAAAATAACGTTTGCATACTTTAAGAAATTGCTTTGGACACATCATAGTGGCATACTTTTCATTGTTTTCAGTGGCTTAAAAAGATATCTATGGCTATTATATGCATCTACTTTTTAAATTGTCATGTGCTTATAATGAAATATCTTAATTAAAGTGTATGTCGTGTTCTACGTTGAAGCCAATTTTTTTTTTTTTTACGTCGAACGGCCATTCTAATGAAGCTTGAGGTGGTCATAATCTTATTTAAAAGTAAGATAAAACTATAAACATATATAAATATATCAATTACCATTTTTTAACGGCCAGGATCGGACCAAATAGGTATTGCTTGCAGCTATCATCGGCACAAATTATTCAAAAGAGGACCACATAACGTACGATATACATTATTTTCTTTCGTAATTCCTTCCGAAATGATTTATACATCCAATGTAGTATTGATCACCAAGTCGCATATCTACTATAGATATTAAAAATACACATTTGTTTTTTAGATAAGGACTAGCTACATTATAGGTTTTGAGTTAGCAAGTGAGACAATCGAGTAATCTTAGTTTGATTGGATTAAAGACTTTAAAACTTTGAACAAAAAAAAAAGACTTTAAAACAAGATCGTCTTAGATCTCATACCAACGAATAGAAAAGTTATACGAAAACAATATTAAAAAAATCGTCTCAATAGCTTTTTTGTTACATTATGTTAAAGCTTTCGAGTTTTTTTATGTGTGTATATGTAGAGGTTGGGATGAATATTTGTAATTAAATTGTGAGCTAAGAAGTTGTTGATTGCAGCTGAAATCAGTTTTTTTTTTCTCATTTCATATGTGTCTTACAATTAGTTCAGTAAAAAAAATGTGTCTTCTCCAAAGTATGAGAATATAGAGTGAAGTTGAGTTCAAGAGTTGGATTCGATCTTGGTATTTAGTAACAAACAGGTGATATCAATGTTCAGAAAAAAAAAACAGGAGATATCAGAGCTCGGTGAACTCAAAATGTTTTTTTTCATACTTCGTGTAACAGCAAAGCGATGGTCAGGCGATAATAAGATCTATAGATATCGAGAGTGGATTCAGAGGTTATGTCACATTATGAGAAGAGCTCAGTGAGGAGTACGTACAATCTTTCTAACTAGTTTTACTTTTACTGATGTATTTTGTACTTTTTTCTTGTGTCGACTAGTCATATTGTACTTTATCTATGAATGAAACTTTATTATATTAATATGGTGGCAGGGTGCAATAATTGAACCACGTGAGACAGTGTTTGGTCGTAGTTGAGACACGTGGTTCGCAGAGCGTAAACTGTGGTCAAAAAGAGGGTCCAAGAGTTGTCGGATACACGAACGGTGCATCACAGCCAGACAGCTAGATTATCTTCTCCGTACGACTTTTTTTCTTCTTCAACATTTGTCGACTTGTTCGCTCTCTCCTCTATACTATAGCACTACTATTTTTTTATTCATATTAGATTGTAGCACTCATTAAATGTGTCATTCAATACTTTGGGCTGTTGAAACCTGATTACAGCTCATGCAGGATTCAGTGGGCGGAAGGCAACAAAAAAAAGGTTGACGCCGACAAATAAAAAATTAAGAAAAAATCGGTGTGTATTGTGGGTGGACGACGATGACAAATTAGTATACATGGGTCAATGGACAAAGACATAACTAATAAAGGCTAATTGAGGGCGAATCAATTCTAAACAAAAAATGATAAAGAGTACTCTTAGAGAGTTAATTCATGTTCTACACAGTAAAACAGTCAATAAGGCTAATAATAGAACAATCCTAGTCTAAAATCAAACATCAACCGTCTTGATGTGATAATATACATTTTTTTAATGATGTGATACTATACTAATCTATATTACACCCAAAAAATATATATATAGAAATCCGGTTGAACTAAACACTTCTATTTAGGTTGTTTGTACTATTTAAGGTATTTAATTATCATTATATATTTTGTCATGTAGTTTTGCCTGTAACCAAGTCCATAACGTCCACACAATAAAGAACTTTTTTAAAATTAGGATCCGTATTGCCTTCTTTAAGAAGTAAGTGAAATCCACATAGACACTTTTTTTTTTTTTGCCATCTGAAATTTCCATTTATCTGAAAACTATCACAACAAAAACATACAACACCATGAAGGTCCAAGCCCAGCATAAAGCCCAAACGTATTAAACAGAAAGCCCAAAACACAAGGGCAATTAAGCTCAAAAAAGAAAACCTGATCGGCGCCATACGTTACCACGCATCGAGAAATTCACTTGGACGTACACGTGTTGAGACCCTCGCCATCAAGAGACACGCGTCACTAGGTCACCACATCTTGACTCAAACTACGAGTCATCACCGGAGAAAAACGAACGAACACGTGTTTCACCGGAATACACCGTAACCACCGCACACCGAACCCATCGAACCACCGAACGGATGAAGAAAAACCAGAGACTACAACATCTCCTCCTTCATCGCTTTAGCACATCATCGGAGAGTTTCATCG
>NC_027754.1:46195450-46205054 GCF_000695525.1 Brassica oleracea var. oleracea
ACTAGCTTCAAGCATACACAACGATGCCTAAGCTCCACCAACAGAGATCGTCATCGACCCAGTCGAGATCTCCTCCGACTCCCAGAGAATCAAAGCTATAGACCCATCGATCGCATCACAAAGGAAAATAAATTTCTATTGTCGGCGGTGCAGAGCTTCGGAAGCCTCTACTTCCCCGAGATCAAAAGCCGACGACGACGAAGCTGAAATAGCCTCCGCCTCCCGGAATCAAAAACACCCTGGTAGAGCACCAGAGAAAGCTTCGTCTCATCTTATCTCCGTTAAGAAACGAAGAGAGAAAAAGGAGAAGTCTCGGGCTCCGCAAACTTTTAATAAATCCACATAGACACTTAAAATCTATGCATGATTTACTAGTTATATAAGGCGCATTTTATCCATTCTTCTGAATTCTCACTGAGCTCTTCTCATGTATATATAAGGCGCATTCATGTATATATAAGGCGCATTTTATCCATTCTAACTAGTTTTACTTTTACTGATGCATGATTTACTGATGCATGATTTACTCTTTTTTTTTGTAACACTTGCTCATTAAATAAATAGGTTCAAAGAGGCCTCAGGCCCAAGTTAGCCCACTACGGAGTTCATTACAAAGGACGATGAAAGAACAAACTTAGCTAGTCGATCGGCTTCAACATTGAGAGACCGAGAGATGTGAGAGAATGTTATCTCGACAAAAATCATGAATTCAGCAACAGTACCTATTCATTCTTCTGAATTCTTACATTCTGCAAAATTATCATACCGAAAAACATTCGTGCAAATATAGCTAAGTTCAACGCAACTCATATCTTTTATAACCAATATAGAAGCAAAAAAAAAACCATGAAATTCCGCGTTATCACTATTTGATATTGTCGACACTATTGAATCAATGGGTATTGATGATGTAATAATAGACCAACTTTTTAGATATGAAGGCTCTTTTGGAACCCCACCACCAAAGGAAATATAGAAAACGACAAGTTCGTAATATAACCTTTTGAATAAATATGGAGCAATGATATTACATTCACTGGCATAATAACTAACTCTTTGGTGGTTTTAGATTAACAGAATTAAAATATGAAACATCCGTCTCTAGCAGACCCACAGTATGTAACTTAGTGCTTCTGATCAAACCAATACGAATAAGGCGTTCTCATGCTAAAGTTCGATCACGTAGGTTTGGTGGTAAACACTATAATGATGTTTTGATTCATCCATTTTTTTAGTTTTTTTTTTTTAATTTGAAACCGGATTCAACGGCCCGAGGAGATGTGATTTAATGCGTAGTACTTCTTAACGTACAAGCTAGAAAGTTATTACGTCCTAGCCTAGGGTTGCCGTCTTAACAAATTCATTGGAGTGATGACATAAATGTTTAAAGCAACTTCTTTCTACTTATGAGTTCAATGAATCCAATACACTGGTGACTATGTACTCCACCGTAGTTTCGAATCTATACACATCGTGCAAACTGCAGAGTAAGTATACTGAAGAGGACCAGAGCTTCTTTTCTCTTTTCTGGTGAATACAAAACCAAATCTAAGGAACATCTCTAAGATGTCACATCGCAAAAAGAAAAGCAAAAGATTAGAAAACATCATCAACTCGTGTTTCGCGTTATAAATTAAACTTTTTAACAAAAAGAAAGCACAGTCCTAGTTACAGCCACACCAATCTTTCTAGTAGGTAAGCAGCTACCCCCTGTATGGGTCCCTCTCTCTTTCAAACCACACATATACAAGAGAGAATGTAAATATGTCTATACTTATTATATAAGTTAAAGAGTTCTTTCTCTAAACATTGAGAAATCATTGAGAGACTTGGATACATCATAACACGAGAGTAGAAATTTCACCAATTAGTGATACAAACAAGAACTATCTTTTCTAGCTTCTTCTCACTCCTTTTGCCTTAAGATATATATTCTTCCTAAGTTTATATTATTTATATTTTATACCAACCCAAATCTCTAACATTACATTTCAACAGGAAAACTACAAAAAAAAACCCCTACTCTTGTGACATTCTTGAAACACTTAACAATGGTCGATTTGTCACTTGGTCCCGACAAGGAGAAGAAGAAAGGAAGTAAGCAGCCAGTGTATCGTGGAGTCCGCATGAGGAGTTGGGGCAAATGGGTATCTGAGATACGTGAGCCTAGGAAGAAGTCGAGGATCTGGCTCGGGACTTTCCCCACGGCGGAGATGGCCATGCGTGCTCACGACGTGGCGGCTTTGAGTATCAAGGGAACTTCAGCCATTCTCAACTTCCCTGAGCTCTCAAATTCTCTCCCTCGACCCGCTTCGCTCAGCCCTCGTGACGTCAGAGCTGCGGCCACCAAAGCGGCTCTCATGGACTTTGGTAACTCAGCGGCGTTTTGTCACGTGAGGTCTGAGAGTGATACGAGCGAAACGGCGTCGTTGAGTAAAGGGTCGGAGAGTGAGACTAGCGAAACGGCGTCGTTCTCTTCGTCTTCGTTCTCTGTGACGAGCGTTGATGAGGAGAGTATGGTCTCGGACGGTTTGGACAACATCGTCGAGTTGCCGAGTCTTGGAACGAGTTTAGACGAGTCAAGCGAGTTTGTGTTTTTTGACTCGTTGGAGGATTTGGTGTTCATGCCGTCATGGTCACTGAGTGGCACGGTAGATGATTTTACATATGACAATGATTCTCTGCTGAACTCAGTTTTTCAAGAAAGCTTTTCTTGGAAATATTTTCCCTGAAAATTAAATTAAAATCGTGTTTATTCTATTTTTTTTTTGTTGTTGGTTTAATTTTCATGGGATTCTCTATGTTTTTTTTTATTTGCGTGAGATATCTCCAAGAAAGATGATGAAAATGTAAGTGTGTATACTCTTGGGTTTAGCTGAAATAATGACAGCAGTGTTAGTGTTTTGAATTTTTTTTTTTACCTTCTAGTTTTTTCATAATCTCGCAAGATCAATATAACCTATTTGGAAAAATAGTAGTGCTGACCACCAGCTTTGGAACGCCATGCATTCTGATTTTTGACATACACCTTAATTACAAAAAGAATGCAAACTAATTAGTTGGAAAAAAACAAATAAACCATAAGGTGCTTTCATTAATAAATACAGCCCATACACATCTGAGGAGTACCATAAAATAAAACTTCTCTTTTTGGTTGAGGTTGGAGTGCTAAATTAATCTTAATCAAACAAAAATTACATTATTAGGCAATTTATTAAGCTCTAGTCTTTATTAGGATTTTGGTCGTTGAAACACGATTTTGCATTTGTGTTTATGTATGAATTTCCCCCTAATTTTTTTCTGATCTTATGTCAAAATAAAGTTTTTCATGTTTGTAAAAAAATTTGCAAGGTGCAAACGTAAACAGAGTCTCTTCTCATTTTATGTTGATTTAATTATAATAATTTTCTTACAGTAATGAAAGTTGTGGTTTCATTGTATGAAAAACATCATACTATAACAATCAATTACAAACGTTTGTCGGCAAACTAGAGACAGAACCTATTAGAGCAGGCTTATCATGAAGGATCTAAAAACAAGTATCCAACAATTTAAATAATAACATTTTTTATACAGTTAAGTCATGTAACTAAAGTAAAAATATTAAACCATTTATAGAGAAACATGTGACATTTGGGTGTTTAAACCGGTTGCTAAAGCATGCTAAATAAAAATTGGAGTCGATCCGAGTGGTCTTGTAGTCTGTCTGCTCTTAGTGAAGCCAGCAAGCCTTCAACAGGTCAGTCTTCAACAGGTCAGTCGGGTCAGTTCGTTCAGTCGGGTCAGTCTTCAACGCTCCAACCTTCTTTTTTCCGTTTCCAAACTAGATAAAAAAACTCTATATTAGGAATCCCTTAAGAGCACATGATCTGGTAGAGAAAGTTAAGGGTGATGTTCTTAGTATCTCTCTTGGAAGAGCAAAGGAGGATAAGACTTTACTTGAGAATGAGTACTTACGTCTTGGTTTGCTGGGAAATTCAAAGAATATACTGCAACATAGAGGTTATCAGGATAGAGGCGAGTCTCTTGTTTCATTGGTTGAGCCTTACATGTATACCTTAGAAGACTTGATTAAGAACCAGAGCTGCAACAATATGTGGGACACTGTTCTGAAACCAGAGAGTGCTAGGATAGATCTTTTGAAAAGTATTGTGGATGAACTCCTTGAAATACATTCTAAGTTAGTTATCCACATGTCTTTAGATCCAGCTTCGATATACCTTGTTTATGAAGAAAACAAGTTAGTTGGGAAAATATGGAACTTTCTATATTCTGCAAGCGCATGTCCATACCAGCGTCGGTTGGAAGAACAAGGCTACTCATGATTGCAATCTTCCTATGGTACATGTCGAAAGCAACTTCAAGTCTTGATCTGTGATATCTTGCATATTTACATGTTTTTAATAATCCATTCTTGTATATTTTGATCATGTAGAATTGATTTAGGCTTCTTTAGGATCCATTTTGCATTCATAAGTCTTTATCAGGTGTTGGTGTGTCCTATGGAGTTTTTGGAGGTGTTTTGAGACATTTCTGGTGCAAAAGGGCGAAAGATGAACATGGATGAAAGTCTTAAAGATATCTTCTGTTGCTAATATTTTGGGAGGAAATGGTAAATTGAGTTAACTTTCTAATGTAAGTGGTTTCAAGTCATTTGAAGCTGTATTGGAGGAATTATGATCGATTTACTAGAGGCATATCAACCATGGTCGAACCCGGATAGACCACTGCGGATTCCCTTACCCGTGCGGGCAAAGAAGGCTGGAAAACGGAAGCTGACGCGGGTAGACCAGCGCGGGTTAGACGACCCGCACGGACGACCCAGGACGGGTAGACCAGCGCGGGTTGGACGACCCGCGCGGATGACCCATGACGACTCGGGACGACCCAGCGCGGGTAGGAAACGTACATGGATGCGTCGCGTATCTTAATAATGTTTTTTCTTCTGTTTATATAAGTTCATGAATCATGACAATAATGTATTTACACGAAAAAGGAAACCTATATGCTGTCCCCTGAAGACCTTCAGGTTCTTAATCTACCAACCTCACAATAGTTGCTTTTGAAAGATTTATACATTTTCTATTTGGTTTAAAATCAACTTCCAGTAGTATGTGAGCATCAAAGCTCCACAGTACATGGGATTTTAAGAGGAATGATCAAACTTGGTTTAATAGCTAAATTTGAAATTTTGATGGTAGTCCATATTTAAAGCAGTACTACTACCTCTTTTGGCACTGAAAAGGTACAAATATATATATGCTGTGTTTTCACTTGCCTTATGTTGTTTCTGCATACCGCCTAACTTAGTGCACATAATGGTTGGCAGGTCCTGCACTGCAATGCTTTTGTTGTGTATATCAAGATCTTGACAGAGCTAGGTCAGAATCTTTGCAGAAGGCACATATAACTGAGATAAGGCAATATCATGATGTTTTATGTTATTGTTTTTTAGTGTTTTTATAGCAGCAGCAAGTTAGGCTTAAAGTCCCCACTGTGTGATCGTCCTCTAGGCTATTGACGTGATAACCAGACTCATCAAGAAAATGGGAAGTTCAACTCAAAATGTTGCTGTGGACAAGAAGACCGATTCCAGAGCCTTTTGGTAAGTGAATTTTTATATGGAAACAAAAAAAGTTAAAAAAAAGAGTAAAAATGACATTAAAAAGTCTTAAAAAAAAGAAAAAAAATGAAAGAGAAGATAAGCAGGAACAGCAGTTGGATTTGTTTTGCTGGCTGTATTGTGAGTTAGCATGGAAGACTAATGCTCAATATGGAGAACATGAAGTGATGTCTGGTTCTTTTGTGGTTTGACTTTGAATAATTATGTTTTCATAAAACGGTTTATGTATATAAGAATATGCCTTCTTGTTTATTTTTGGGAGTCTTGTTTTAATTTGGTTTGCCTGGCATAAAAAACAAAGGTTACTGGTCTGATACCAGATAATTAGTGTGTAATCTGAACTTGAGTCATGTTATCCTCATCATTCATTGTCTTGTACACGATTGCAGTAAAAGTGAAGACCATCACTTATATAAGGATACACAAACAAAACCGGTACATGGATTCTCACATAAGGGACCATGGTTAAACATTCCAAATGGACTGCTACATAATTATTTCTACATTCAGTAACGGTTAGTTTGTTTAATAATATCAACATCTATAGCTATATATGAAACATCATCCCGATCAGAATATCATATAACCAAGATATCTATTCTATTAAAACAACAATATGGCTCATTGATATATAAGATCCAACCCTCTAGATTTTTAGTGGGATTTGGTAGAGAGATGTCATACTTCGTCTTTGCCGAGAAATTTGGAGAAAGCTTTAACAGTAACTTTTGACTTGCTAGACGACCAATCTTAGTACAATATTGGCTTAGCAGAGACTAAATGTTTTATCATTGATGTATTTTCAATGCAACCGAAGTAGTATATATTATCATAGGGTAGATAGATCTACAATGATATGGATCATTTTCAACATCATTTGGCTTACAAACTTTGTCGTTTATGTTCAAGTATAGCCGAAGCATATTAAACAAATATATTATTCATCATAAGTTCATAACATAGAACAAATAGTTAAGGAACAATAGAAAACGTATACAAAAAACGTAATATGTAAATAACGCACGTAAACGTGCCAAATACAAGGCCAATTCAATAGTAATAAATTTGGATCATGTATGCATCTCTGCAAGGGCAGTAACTCGAACGTTAATGGTAATTCAAAACGTTAATATTCATTAGATGCGCAAGTAGTCAATCATACTTTAGATCTGTCTAAAATTATGTAAAGATAGCCTTGTTTACAAAAAAAAAAAAAAAAAAAATTATGTAAAGATATTTTCATATATATCGCTGATATACACACAAAAGAGCTATTTCGAAGATTAACTTTCTTACAGTTTCATGCAAACAGATCCAAAACACGATCATGGATTCATAAAATTACACAAACCGAAAAAAGGGGAAACTAGGGAAATATATACCAAAGTAGAAAGTCAAAACAAGACTATGAAAGTTACCTATTTGTAGTAATTTTTTAGATATGATTGATATATTTTGGTGTAACAAAAGTGACCATGAATCAAATGTTTTTAAACCTCCTGAGCCATCATCCACCTCTGCAACCTCAGCTGTCTATGGAACCTCTGTATAAACTCCTCCGCTGCTCTGTCCACGTAGCCACTTTCCATGGTTCCAGTGCTGCTAGCTACGTCAGGAAACACGGCGGCTGCCACGTGTCGTTCCCAGGCGGAATCTCGGACCTTGGGGAGAGTGTTGTACCGGACATACGCTTGGCGTTGGCGTTTGTTGATAAGCGGTTTGCGAGACCCGCTGCGTCGTCCGGTGGTGTTTGAGTCGTAGGAACGTCTCGGTGGGGTGCTGCTGCAGCTGAACTCGTAGTCCAGCTGGATCGGGACAGGTGAGATGAAGGAAGATTGGATGTCTTCGTAGTCGGCAGGACGGCACGTGATCCGGGAGTGGGATGTTGATACGGCGTCATTTAAAGATTTGCGTAGGGTCTTGCCACGTTTAGCGAGTAGCTGAGGATCGAGAGTTGTGAGGAGTTTGTGACGTGAGGCGTCTGAGACCTTCTGGATTGTGAAGAGGATTAGCTTCGCGAGCCTTGAGAGCTTCTTGGTTGTGACTGTTGAACAAACCTCCATCTCGTGTGTATACATTAGGTGTGAGAAAGAGAAGGTTATGCTTAAGGTTGGAGGGATGGTATTTAAAGAAACTAAAAATGGGTTAATGAAGAAAACATATGATGCTCTTTATATAACGGAAACGTTATATTTATTCGGCTATAGGAGTTTTATTATAAATTTATTTCAAGATAGGAAAAAGAAGTCGATGGGTCCAATAGTTATTATCTCAACCGTTAAAAACATTCTTGATTTGCTTTAAAGGGGCTCTTCTAGTTTGAGTCTCCCACCATGGTATTGTGGAAAACAAATTAAATCTCTATATAATTCAAAGTATTTTATAGCAAAACTATGAAATCTAGTGAATATTATTGTAGTTTCAAGCTATCTAATAATGAACTTCCGTGTACTCTTTATAGGTTGTGGTTATAAAATTCTGAAATAAGTAGAGTCTGTTACCATTGGTTTTATTAATAAACAAAAACTGTTAGTTTTTTTTCTTCCAGAAAATAGTGTGACTTAAATTTCGTACATCAAAATATTGTGTTACCCAAATTTAAGATCTTAAAACTTGTTATATTAAAAGATCTATAATGGATTTTCATGTGTAAAAAAAAATATAACAATACAAAAACTATAGCCCGAAAAATTTGAATTCCACATGTGCTATTACGAATGAGATAAATATGAACTTAACATTTCAAAATAGAAACATATAACCAGTGGTGGTAGTGCAATAGCGCTTGAGAGAATAAACTCAATACGGCGAACTCTGATTTGAATCCTGTTGGCTACACGAATATGGGTTATTGCTTTCGGCTCATTTGAATGTCCAGGAGAGGGTCTATCCTTAGGCTGTATCTCCACTCGGGAGTTAGGTACGTGTACTCGGGTTTAACCCTTTTAAGTTAAAAAAAAAGATTGAAACATATGAAACTGATCTGAAAGTTATTATTAAAATGGAAACGGCTGAACTCGTAAACTGCCATTTCTATATAGCTTAACTAGTGTCTCATAAATCTAACATGTTAGACTAGTGGAGCAAATATCTGGTAAAATACAGATACTGAAGATTGCTCTATAGACATCAACAAAGGCGACTCGATTACTTAGAATATAAATTCATTTTAAAGTAAAACAATATTTAAGTAGCTAGAGTGTAATGATAACAGCTGCATTATACAAATTTATTTAAACTGTGTCTGTCTTTATGGATTTTAATAATTTGTTACCTTTTCTTTTTCTGTGTCTTTACTTTAGTTTTTTCAGGTAAAAAAATAAAGAAACGAGAAATATATTAAACTATATGTTTCTTTCTTTTGGTTATGTAATTGTATTAGTCCCTCTAAGTTGTTCGCATATGCAAAAAGTGTAATACGAATAGGGATCCATTGGTCATACTTTGGCTTTATTTATTTAAATCAGAAAAGTTGATTTTGATTGCTTTGTCGAAAGAGTTAATATCTTATCTAGAATATAAATAAATTAATATTTTTTTGTGGAAAAGAAATCATGAACTGTTTGTTGTCTTCCTACTTGGATGTTTCGGGCTCCCAAATTTCGTATAGATACTTTGACGGGCGACACTGTTATATTATTTGAATATTTTAGGTCGAAATTTCTAAAAAAATTAGTTATTGTTATAAAAAGAACTGAAATTTTATTATATCGCAGAAATTTAAATAAAACAAATATTTTATATCCGTAGGAAGAAGATAACACTGATAACAAGAGAGGATGTGTTATTGAAGGAGAAGGATGGTGTGTTTACAAACGAACGCAAACGTTCGTATATATAGAAGAAAATTTACTGTGCAAATAGTGCAGCGGGCCCAATATCTTTTATATTTTCAACGAAAGCGGCTCATCTTTTCTTGTCTTTCGTAACACTCCCCCTTGGGGGCCGGTGTCACTATCCGCTCTGGCTTAACGTCTTTGA
>NC_027754.1:46205726-46205997 GCF_000695525.1 Brassica oleracea var. oleracea
GAAAGATATCCTGCATCTGCAAAACCAACCATTTGACCTTTTGAACTTTTAGGATAAAACAAGCCTAAATCAATGGTCCCTTGGAGATAACGAAAAACATGCTTAATCGCATTCCAATGTCTTAGAGTTGGGGATGAGTTGAATCTTGCCAAAAGATTCACAGCAAATGATATATCAGGCCGTGTACAATTTGCAAGGTACATCAGCGCTCCAATTGCACTTAGATATGGTACTTCCGGACCAAGTATTTCTTCTTTCTCCTCAGGTGCTC
>NC_027754.1:46210008-46262564 GCF_000695525.1 Brassica oleracea var. oleracea
ATATAAGGCGGCTCGGCCGACCAATAAACAATAAACAGAATATAAGGCGGCTCGGCCGACCAATAAATAAATTAAATTAATAGTAAATAATATAGGCGGTATTCCGGCCATTATAACAGGGTATAAATGATACAAATAAATTTTACCGAATCGCAGAGTGATCGTGCTGATAACGTGTTATAAAAAGAACTGAAATTTTATTATATCGCAGGAATTTAAATAAAGCAAATATTTTATACCCGTAGGAAGAAGATAACACTGATAACAAGAGAGGATGTGTTATTGAAGGAGAAAGATGGTGTGTTTACAAACGAACGCAAACGTTCGTATATATAGAAAGAAATTTACTGTGCAAATAGTGCAGCGGACCCCATATCTTTTATATTTTCAACGAAAGCGGCTCATCTTTTGTTGTCTTTCTTAACAGTTATTATTAACGATTTATTGTGGCTTTTGGAAAGTAAAACTTATTATTACCCTGTAATTAAAAATTTCAGTAAAAATGAATAGTTCCGAAAGTAAAAATGCAATAACCAAATAACCAAATAACAAAACTGAATCGAGTCTAAAAGTTTGATATAACAAAAATAGAACAAAACAACTTTTATTTTCCTTCTTTAGGTTACTAACCGAAAACAAATACAATGTTGAAAATTTATGTTTTGCATGAATCTAAGTAAAATCTTTGAACAGATGATAATGATGACACTTTTACCTGATTTTATTTTAGTTAAACACTTTTACCTGACTTGCTGTATTAATGATGTAAATAGTATATTTCTGTTGACTCTTACCAATTAACCCTCACGTAAAGTTAAACGTGTAGCATGATCAACTTTTTGGTTTCTTTTAACTTTACCATTTATTTACTTGTTCGGATTCTAGTACTACATAATGGAGTATCAAAACAGTAAAACACCCTTTTTCATCATATTTTATATAATAACGAGATAATTATTACGCCTAGAAGAAGTGTACATGAGCTGGAGATATAAAAATCACATTATCCGACCAAAAATTAGGCCTAGATAATTTGTTTAGTAATGAGTGGTTAATAATTTGAACATAAAATTGTCATCATTAGGTATTAGTTACTAATTCCCTTTTATTTTTCTCTGAATAAAATAGGAAGTCTATTTTAAGGTTTTAGGTAGGCCTGAGACGGATCGGATATCCGGACAATTTTAAGGTATCCGGATCCGGATCCTTATCCGGCGAATCCATAATTTTATTATCATTACCCGGGTGTCAGATATCCTTCTAAAAATTGTAATATCCGGCGGATATCCGGATCTGGATTTGGATCCTTAAAATATATAAAAAAATAATATTAATATATATAAAATATTAAAAATAATTTTTTAAAAAAATATATATAATGGTTTTATTTATTTCTATGTATAATATTACAAAATTTACATAAAATTTACATATACTATTATAAAATTGAAAATATATTAAATAAAGTTAGTTTTTATATATAGATATTACTATTTTTGAAATAGTTATTAATGAAACTTACGGATTCGGATATCCGGACTAAAAAATCAAGATATCCGGATCCGGATCCGGTTTTGACGGATCCAACATTTTACTATCCGGATCCGGATTCGGCTTCTCCGGATATCCGGATTTTCGGATCGGATCCGGATCTCGGATAAAAGTGTCATGCCTAGTTTTAGGCAATTGATGGGTTTTGGATTATGATGGATATGTTAAAATGAAAGAAAACGGGTCCTACTGCTCGGAAAAAAAAAAAAGAGAACGCTTTTTTACAATTTTAAATTTAGCACCTTCTCAAGCAAGGCTTAAAAGTATTATCTTATGTATTTCAAGAGGAATGATATTTACCATATCACATACTTTATTTGCATCATGCTTACTGCAAGAGGATACGATTTAACTTCGTCACTTAGAAAAAGGGTGTATGTAGATCTCATTTGTCGATCCATCTTTGGTTGTCCTAAAAAATTTGGTACTCTATTTAATTATCTTGATTGATTTTAAAAGTTCTTTAGACCGTCAAAATATGTGTGCTACATGGACGAATATCTAACTTTCTTTTAAATGATACTTAGAATTTTCTTCTTTTCATATATAAACTTTTCTCATGGATTAATGTGTGTAGTTCCATCTCTTGTAGACTTGTACGTTTGTGTTGCTTCATAGTTGTATTAGTAATCCATTCAGCCTTGTGTTTTAGGTTTCCTTGTATTTGAATCTTGTCTTTCAAATACGTAAATCGTGTATCAGATTTAATAATCCACTTTGCTCTCTCTTTCTTAGTTTCGCACTTATTCACTATCAGCGAGTTAGGTGTCACTTGGTGGTGTTTGAAAATGGCCATATAAATAAATGTTTCATAGCTTAAGAGTAAGTGAAACCCTAATACGCGACTTTGAATAATATCATTCTAGACACAATTATAACATATTTACACATTAAAACATACGAATATCCGAGTGACCCGCTTTGACATACTTGATACTTCTATATAGTCTATTGGTAATTACGAAACACTAAGTTTTATTGATATATTAGCTGAAGTAAACAAGTATTAGCAACAATGAAAAGAATTTATTTTTTTTAATTCTAAGTAACACACATGATCAGCGCGGTTGGTGAGAGTTCATATGGACACCGGATAATACGCAAGTTTTATTGAATTTATTCAGTGACTCGAAAGCACTTCCAGTGGCCAAAACATTATCCGTTCTATTTTAATTAACAAAAAGAAGGTTATGGTTTCACTTTGCGTACTTATTTGTAAGGTTGATGTGGACTTTGGGTTAGCTAATGATGGCTAAACAATATAGGATCCCTACTTTGCTACTACTTTTTTTTTTTTTTGAACAAAACCTACTTTGCTACTACTATAATGTTAATTTCTCGTAGTTTCTTATATTAGTGGAGTATCTTTGCAGTGTCGGATAGTGGGATTGAAAAGTTTTAATTTGGAAAGAAATCGAAATTACAATATAATACAAGCAGTTGCTTTTAAGTTTTTTAATGGTCTAAAGAATCACAATATGTTGTTAGCAAGTAGGAGGAACAATACAAATGGCTCTTTTATAAATGATAGTAATATCAATCAATAATGAACTAAGGAACTAGAAAAAGTCACAATAGTTGAAGATTTTGGTTTGCGATGTGGGTTACATAAAGAGCTTTTGGACTATGCATGAGTTGTTATTGGACCTTAGTTTTGGGTTTGTAGGTTTATTGGGCTATACTTGGCTTGTAATGAGGGTAGTATGTACATTGCACGCTTGGCTTTGAGCATAAATAGCTTCGTGCTACCGAACTTCTTGATAAACATTGCACCAAAGCGACTAACTATACAAGTCATATCATCAAAGTGGTCGGTCACATGGAGCAAGAAACGGCTGCGTCAAAGTGGGAGGGAAAACAAGCCGTCCAAGTCAACAGGGTCACGGTGGAGCAAGCCTGGTCAGTCGTTTCAGACTTCTGCAATGTTCACGAGTGGTTCCCAACTGTTGACACGTGTCACAGAGTGGAAGGAACCGATGGTCAGACGGGTCTGGTCCGATATTGCGCCTCCAACAAAATCATAGACGAGGAAACCAAATGGGTTAAAGAGCGTTTGGTCGAGATCGATCCAGTCGGGCGGTGTTTGAGCTACGAGGTCCTTGAGAATAACGTGGGGTTCAGATCTTACGTGGCGACGGTCAAAGTGTTGCCAGTGGACGGTGGAGATGAATCGGATGGAAAAATCTGTCGAATCGAGTGGTCGTTTGTGTCCGATCCTGTTGATGGTTGGACGAAGGAAAACCTTGAATCCTACGTGGGTTTTTGTCTTCAACATATGGCGGATACATTTGATTTTCATGATAAAAATATGTCAAAATCTCATTGTTTTTTACAGTGTGAAATCTAGTTGGTGTTTTCGTGTTAAAAAGGTGAAATAAAGATACATTTGATTTGGTGATTTCTATCATATATATCATCTATGATTGTATGAACTTCATTTTTTTCCTGGATTTGTTGTATTTTCTGGATTACTCTGATTAGTACTTAATCTAAGAATTAATATGTTCGTCAAACTTTTTATCCATTACATATTAGCTTGATTTTTACGTTCATTACATCTGGTTTTTCAAACAATGAAAGATATTTCCGAAATATATTCTAAAAGAATGTTAGCCACACAAAAATATTCTCTATATATATATATCCTTTCCTATCTTAAAGAAAGATTTCTTACCTTCTTTTTATATATTTTACTATTGATAAATTAAGTTTTTTAAAGAAAGAAAAGATTCGCTAATGGAGAATGATTTACTTTTCTTCACGTAGAGGATGGTTTGAAGTAGATATTACAAGGAACAGTTTCGAAACAAAATCAAAAAGAAAAAAATCCATGCAAAAAAGGAATTTTTTTTTTTTTGACAAATGCAAAAAAGGAATATTGCACGTAACATTTCATAACCTAATTAACAGGCTAACAGAAAAAGAAGTGTTGGAAAAATAAGAAAATAAAATAAAACCTTTCAAAATTAGAGATGATACATAGTCATAATTCCGACTATATATAACTAAATACAAATTAACTGAGAGCTAAGAGTATATATATATATATATATCTGAAAAAACGTATCTCTGTGTTTTGATAATTAACGTAATTTTTTAAAAAAAAATCAGATAAAAACCAGTTGAGGAACATGAAGCATACAGTGAAGATCTTCGTCGTCGTTGAACCCTTTCCATGCAACAGCAATTTCGTCGTCGTTGAACCCTTTACTGCTCTCCCCATGCTTGACATGCATATTCCTCCATCAATACACGTAAACCCCTGAAACATTATTATTAATAATTTGATTTACGGCCGCATAATTATGATTTAAAAAAAAAATCATAATTATGATTTTATTGCACCGTTACATTCAATTTTTTTTTTACATTCAACTTTTTTGTTAAAACATAATGTTTTTGTAGGAATAATGTTTCAATATTGAGTTAGTTATGTTATGATAAGCTCGATTTAGCGTACCTGTTGCATTATCTGAGGGACGCCGGAGGATAAGGTCTTCTCCCGTTGTTGACAAAGATTTTCTCGAGAGTGATATCTTGAAAGTACCACCAACGTACAATTACAAAAAAAAAAGTATCACCAACGTAAGTCTCCAGCATGTCTAAACCAGCCTGGTTTACAAATGTTAATATCGGCGGTAAGTACTGCAATGAACAAACCAGCCACTTCCTCGTTAGAAAAGTTGTAACTTCCGAAACTAATTTTTCTTTTTTTTGTCAACAAACTTCCGAAACTATATGTATGCTAATATACGCAAGTATCGTTGATGTTTAAAATATCGCTAGGCTCAAATCGTATATTCGTAGATATTCAAATTATTGTAGACATAACAGTATTACTTTAGAGATGGGCTTATGTTTTTGTTCATAGTGAGCCTCTGCTTAACAATATCCAGTTTAGATTTTTGTTTTTACAATGAAAACAGAACAAGTCGGAAGTAGATTTTTTTATTTTTATTTTGCATGTGGTTGCTTTATCCATTGCAGAAGCATAGTATATTGCTAGTCTGTTAAAAAAAAACTACATTGCATAAAAGGCTGCAAAAGATTCTTCTGGTTCTTCTGATGAGAAGTCTATTAAATACGTGTCTGGTTCGAAAAATATTATTGAGGAATAACGTTCACCGCAAAGCAGTAAATACATTTTTGTAAAGCAGTGAAATACTAGATCACATGTGACAATGTGAGTGATTATATAGACATACTTGATACTTGCGGACTTATATTACATGTGACTATGTGAGTAAGTTCACTACAACATTAGACTTAGTAAAATGACAAAGTTGTGATGTTGATATCATGTTCATGTACCACTAAGTTTTGAGATCTTTAGATGGTTCAAATTCTAGATAAAGATCCACTCCTAAGGTCACGGGGGAGACTAGCTATAAGGAATGGCTGTACATGGACGATTAAGGCCACTTCAAATTGATGATGAATCAAAAATTTCCAGGATTCACTTCTGGTTTTCTGTGGTTTAAGAGATCACATTCCATCTCATGTGCAGAACATAACTAATGGGCTTTGTTAGTTTGCTGGTTTAACAACACCAAAAACAAACGTAGTTTTTTTCACCATCACTCAAGGGCTTTGTTTTCTTTTTGTTCGGTAATACAAATACGTAAAAACTTTATAAATTAATAATCGATAAATTAATAAACACTATAAATTAATAAATTTTACCGGTTCCGAGATGGACCGGTTCAAAATAAGACACAAAATTGATAAAATAATAAGATAATAATATTTTAGAATAAGTACTTGATAATAATATTTTAGATAAAATAAGTACAAACAAAAATTGTATTATTTGATTTATTTCACAATATAATTATCTCTAGATTTTCTTAATACTTCATTATATTTTGCTTATATTTAGTAAAATTATATCTGAACCACATTTAAATTTTATAAAACATATTTTATAACATTAAATGATAAAATAAAAAATAATTTTAAAGTCGAATTTCAAAATTTTAATTAGTGTATATACAGTAAAATAAAATTATTTTGTTTATTTTATTAAAAAAGTATTCTAAAATGAAAGAATTCCATAAAAGATTTTTTTTTAAAATTAATAACTCTATAAATTAATAAAATATCATACTCCCAACATTATTAATTTACAGAGTTTTTACTGTAGTTAATGTTTTAACTATGAATTAATATATGTTTATTGGTATTCACCTCCCCTTGTGTTTAAGCAAATGTCCCTGGAGATATAAAGTTAATTATAATTATTGTGATTTTAATAATACAAAAAGAAAAAGAGAGAAAGGAAGAGTATAACTCAATAGTCAAAGTTCCTCTGTTTTAGCTGTCTTCTGTCTCGTTCTAATCTCACATGAACCATACCTTTCTCTAACATCACTCTCCCTTTTACACAACCTCCCAAAAATAGACCTCTCCTTCTCTTCCTCTCCGTTACATTCTTCGCTCACCACCACCCCCACCAAAAAGCCTCTCTCACTTTCTTTCCTTTTCTCTTTCATTTACTTACAGTAATAACCTTCTCTGTTTCCCCCCCAATGGAACAACAACTAACTCCGGAGCTCCTCCTTGTCGCCGGTAACGCTGACTCTTTCGTCGTCGACGACCTACTTGACTTTTCTAACGACAACGGCCAGCCTGACGACGGTTTTGAATCCTTTCCTGACTCTTCTGCCGTCTCCGTCGGTAATCTCGCCGGTAGCTCCAACTCCTCGTCGCTTTACACCGACGGCAGTGCGTTTTCCGACGACCTCTGTGTTCCGGTACTTTTTCCATAACATTTTTATTTCTAATTCACGCCAAAAGGGCTCACCTTTACCCTTTTTTTTTTACTTTTACTTTTGAAACACCACCTTTAGTCATTTACCATGTTTTTATGTTAATTTCATGAATTTTTTTTTGTAAATAGGTCACTCTAATTCATTATCTTTCATAATATTTTGATATAAAATATGAAAATTTTGAGTTTGTGTTCATAATTATACACAATAATTAGGACTTATGAGTAATTTTTAAGGTTGCACAAAAAAAAAGAGTAATTTTGAAGCAGGCAAAATATTTATACATTTCTGAATTAATAACACTTTTTTCTCTCTTTGATTATCACTTCACTTAACAGTGTGAGGATTTAGCTGAACTAGAATGGCTATCGAACTTCGTGGAAGAATCATTCTCAAAAGAAGACCAAGACAAGCTCCAGTTACTATCCGGCTTAACAAAAACTCAAACCACCGGGTTAACCCAAACCCACCAAACTAAACCAGAACCCGAACCCGAACTGGATCAAATCTTCATCCTCACCGACGACACCGATGACTCCAACGTTTCTTTTCCCGCCAAAGCGAGAAGCAAAAGATCACGCTCTGCAGCCTCCACGTGGGCTTCCCGTCTTTTAGCCATCGCCGCCTCCGACGAACCCTTTCCCAAGAAGAAACAGCTCAGAGTTAAAGACCACGACATCGCTGGAGAAACCGACGGAGAAGGCGGAGAAACCGGAGGAGAGAGACGCTGTCTGCACTGCGCGACGGATAAGACGCCGCAGTGGCGGACGGGACCGATGGGACCAAAGACGCTGTGCAACGCGTGCGGCGTACGGTACAAATCAGGGCGGCTCGTGCCGGAGTACAGACCGGCTTCGAGCCCGACGTTCGTGATGGCGAGGCACTCGAACTCTCACCGGAAAGTGATGGAGCTCCGGAGACAGAAGGAGGTGAGAGATGAGCATTTGCTGAGTCAGCTTCGGTGTGAGAATCTTCTGATGGATGTTAGATCCAACGGTGACGATTTCTTAATCGGTAATGATAATAACCACGTGGCTCCTGACTTTAGACACTTAATCTGATCGTGTATTTCCACGTGGATAAATTCAGAAGAATAAGTTCTATTTAGGTTTTTCCCGCTTTATTTCTTGCTTTTCTAACATCTTAGTTGGTTTTATTTCCTGCAGAATACTACTGATATTTTAATGAATTTTTATTTTCTGTTCAAAATATAAAGCTCTATAAAAGTGAAAAAATTTCAAAATAATTATAGACCGGGTAAAAAACGAGTTAAGAATCTTATTTCTTTTTATAAGAAGAGTTAAGAAACAATCTCAAGTTCTTAACTGTGATTTAAGTATCAACTTGTTTCCACTTTATGTATTTTAAAAATAAAGAAGAGTCATGAAAATAATTGAAACAATCAATATCCAAAATGGATAAATCCAAATAGTTGTTACTCCTCTTCTCTTCCGTTGTTACTTTGTATAAAGTATACACGTGTGTATTTCTTTTGTAGATATCATCATATTGGTTACAAAGAAAATCTATACATTTCAATTTAAAAATATATTCATAATAAACTTTGAGGTTCCATGTTACATGATGGTTCTTTAGTGAAGGAAAAATACCAAACTATTTTTTCTACACCGGATATATGTGAAAGTGAGACATGTAAGAAACTGATCAAGTCTGTATTTGCTCACACTATGATGGCTGAGATTATTGTCTATTTTGTATATAAATTTAATGAAACAGTAACATTATTCAACCAAAACACCGAGATCCAAGGTGGATTACTCACTCATTTTAATTTCTTTCACGTTTTACATTCTGACAATAGTCGAGGAAATATGCTGCATTAATTTTAATCTGAAATATATTTAGTAAAATAAAGGGACAAATACAAATACAAATTTGCGCAGCACAAAAGTAGTATGCAAGTATTATTGCCTTAAATAAAGGAAAATGGAACATAGATCGACGTGCTCGTCACATGCTTTGTCATGCAAACCTAACCAGCAAGTGGGGGCAATTTGGTGTACATAATGTAAATATAGACATCTCTTAGCCGACGTTAAATAGGCAACGTGGAATAAGGTGTAATGTCTAAACATCTATTAGGCAACGCTAAACAAATAATATATCTTGATTATTTGTTTTGTAATCATATAGGAAAAAGGTTAGACTACCTCTGCTTATAATGCAGTATTCATAAGTTGTTGAACTGGCTAGAGCGTTCGCTGTTGAATGTAACACAGACAAATCTGATGTTGAACAAACAACAATTGCAATTGCAAGAGTAAGACAAGGCTTCATACAATATGATTTATCTGCTCAGGCTGTGGGTTCTGTGAGACTTGCTCTAAATTTATTCATCTCAAATACATTTTTACAATGAATGCATCTTAGTTTAAAAGTTTTGAAACTAAAAAACTTCGTGATCACTAACACATCGAACTAAGTATGAAAGTTTTAGTAATCTCAAATCCAGTAAAACATTCCTTTTGACTTGAAGGAATACCGGTTTGAAACCGGTTTACTAATATATAATTAGAGAGAGCTCAGCTCACAAAGTGACGCCGTTTCAATTTTAGCTATGGCGACCAGAGCTTTGCTTGCGGCTGTATCTGCTTGTCCTCGCAGGAGGATGGGAATCAAGTCATCAACTTGTTCTTCAAGTCTTCAGTTCCAAAGACAAGAGAGTAGAATAATAGCGCGAAGTTTCTCGTCTTACACGAACTCCTCCCTGCCGGACATATCCCGTCTTGCTGAGACAGCTCGAATCTCTCTCACTCCTGCCGAGGTCTACCCTTCACTTAATCGTTTTGCGTTTCTCTAATCTACTTCTTGTCGGAATTTGACTTCTCCCTCTTCTTTTCCAGATTGAGGAATGTGAACCTAAGATTCGTCAAGTCATCGACTGGTAAATTGATCTCTCTCTCTCTCTCTCTATATATATATATATATATATATATATAGTTTCGTGTTGGTGCAATTTTAAAGCTATTATCTTTGCCGAGATTGGCTTGTGAATTGGTGGAAAAATGCAGGTTTGGCCAGCTTCAACAAGTCGATGTTAACTGTGTGGAGCCTGCCATTAGAGCAGGTCTGAATCACACTTTGACATTCATTACACAACTTCCCTTCTTTACTTTTGCTGTTTTGGCTTTTTCTGCGGTTGTGTGTTGTGTGTTTAAGTAAGATTAGTTTCATCCCTTAAATCATGTTTCGATTACTGACCTTTATAAGCAAAGTTGATTTGAGATTAGGCCCCTTGACGTATATATAAGCCTTTGTAGTAAACACATATTCTCGTTGTATAATATCTGAGGACGCACATTGGTTTATCAGTCTTGATTCGTTTGGCAAGTAGAAATATAACTGCTTGTTTCAATGAATTGATCCTTATTTCCTTACCCATCTTTACAAAAATTTGTAGAAATGGAAGGCGGAAATTTGCGAGAGGATGCTCCCCAGACGTTTGAGAACAGGTTTGATCTTCATGCCCTTCATGAATAGTATAATTGATTATGGTCTTTAAGACAAAAGCTATCTACTAAAGTTTTGATATTCCTTATACAGGGATAGTATAAGAGCTTCCATTCCAAGCTTTGATGAGACATATTTAAAAGTCCCTAAAGTTTTAAACAAAGAGTGACTTTTGTTCAGGTACTCTACTCTCTATCCACTCAGGAGGAATCATAGTTTATCTACTTGTGTTAATTTAGCTTCTTTTTTGTGTTCACAATCTTAGTTGATGTTCTCTTTGGGTGTGTCTTTCATGTGCAGCTTCTTCGTCTTGTGTGGCTGAGCAGATTTATTCTCAGCTCCGGTCCTTGTTGCAGCATCTATGTTTTGTTTAATTGTTAAGCAGAGAACAACAAAATAAAACATTGTATATGTACCTAAACTCAATCCATTTCGTATTCACTGATCCTTCTTTGTAAAACAAGACCAAACCACTGTTTACAACATATAAATTCATAACACAATCTCCCAAAACAATCTTTGTAGGTGAAGACATACATCATTTAAAACAGCAAAACAAACATTACATCCCATAAAGATCCATCAAAGTAGAAAAAACACACACAAGATGGATCTTGGCTTGGGAATCGAATAGTTAGCTATATATATATTCACCTGAAAAATCTTTTGCACCAGAAGACGCCTTTTTAAAAAAACCAGCTCCCCCTTCACCGTGTTTTTGTATGATAAAATTATGGTTTATGACTGCCAGAACAGCTCGGAGTCATCACTGTACAAGGAGTAATCTTGTATCTCGAGGTTTGCAACGTGCCAGTTTACAAGCTGGGACTGCAACACTTTGCATAGGAACAAAGCTACGGGGAATATCCACCATTCATTCTCGTCCCTGCACAAACAAACACGTTAGTTGATATCACAACAAGGAATGTGTTGTTAGGTTTGAACTTGAAGTATCATTCTCACATGCTTATGTTCCACGGCTGGAGATATGGAATCTTTTTCCCAGATGATGAGCCATGGTAATGAATATATCCACACACAAACGCAACAACCTGAAGAAAAAAAAAACAGGCAAGACTAGTAAGAACAGGTTACAGAAACTAGAGAAGACAAGTCACTTACAACATTGACCAGGGATGTGAGGTTCCACAACGCATAAACGCGAGTGCGTTCAGCAGACCGCCTAGGTCCGTGGCTAAACAAAGCGCTGACTCCAGCAGGGAACGGGAAAACGATGCTGAGAGGTAAAACAAACAAAGCGAGGAAAACGTCCAGCATGGATATAGAGTAGAGCTGAAGCAGCGTGAGCATCATTAGAGTTACATCTCCTAGGAGAAGCACCGAGATAACCAAACCAACCAGATCCTGATGGCCAACAGGTTTCGTGTTATGAATCAAGAAGGAGATGAGGGAGAGGACATCTTTTTCTTCTTTGAGAAACTGTAAGCTACCAATGTCTATGATTGAGCTATTTAGAGATTGTGTGAAATGTTCCTGTTCTGTTGGTGATGCCACTTCGTCTACAATGGTGTGAACAATGATCCCATACTGACATGACGAGGAAGGAGAAGCCTGAAACCTAGCTAGGTCAACACGCACACCATGTCTTCTCAAGGCAGGGTTTCCGTGAGTCTCAGTCCATCTCATAACAGAGCGAAACGTGGACCTAAGCTTTCCTTGCTGAACCAGGCGTAGCTGAGCGTTCAGACCAGCAACAAAGCGGTACCAAGTGGTTGGTGAGACCAACTATTAAAAAGAAGGTAATATTCAGCAACGATATTGCAGTCACTGACATAAAACAAGAAAAGACCGAACCTGACTCATAAGACTGGTGAGAATCTCATCACTCTGGAGTGAGTAATAAGCCATGTAACTCCCATCTCCTCCAAAAACTAAAGGCATTGGTAATCTCTGATGAACAGGAGGAGGAAGATCGTTTCTCTTTTCGTCGCCGCCAAGGAAGAAATCCAGATGAGCTAGCATCAAATCAGGACTAGCAGCTACCTGCACATTCACATCACATACGCTTTAATCTCATAAACTATGGTTTACCCTTTTAATTTTCTTTCTAATGATTGGATATGTATGTACCTTTATCCCCTCATATAAAGCTCTAGACCGACATGAACATAGACAAGAATGGTCGTATTCTGATCGAACAAAGTCACGGAGTTTCTGAAACTTCAGCCTCCTGCGTGATTGCTGCCACGACCATGCAAGAGGATAGACAAGAACTGAAAGAACAATGTATATTGCACCTTCCCACCATTGGTATGCAGCTATAGCATTGATCTCATCAACAAATCCATTAAAAGCAGCCTCATACCTGAAAATAACATAAAATCAAATGAGAAGACAAAAGCAAACAGGCATGGAGATAGATCCTATGCATGTGGTGCATAGCATTTGATTACATATAAAAAGATCAACAGCTAATGACTTTTTTTGGAACACAACAGCTAATGACTAACTTACACAATCTCTTTTATTTCCTCTGGGGGAGTATGAGAAAGATGCCAAGGTTCACTGAAAGTATTAGGACCTAAGAAATATATCCTATGCATGTGTCCCTGTGATTCCTCCACTCTGCTTGTCTCCATCACCTTAATAAAATAAAACACATATGTTAAACTATATGTTTCATTCATATGACCATCTAGAAAATAATGTTATGTTGAAGAGAACTAGTTTGTCAATTGATACACAGATTAAGGAAAATAATATATGTTCCATTCATATGATATCTTATTTCAACTAAATTCATTTAGATGGATATAACTTCTACAAGCAAAATCAGCAGGGAGCATTGAAGGGGCTCAATATAAAAGATAAAGACTTAATCAAACCTCGTTTAATGACTCTAGAAATGGAAATGAGTGATCAATCTGAGAGCCATAATGAGTTGTGGCAGCTCCATGTACCTCCTCGCCACTAATGAATTTCATCCGGGCAACGCTAAAGACAAGTGCTAGTAGAAGGAGCACAACTACTAAAAGAATGCCAAACAGCCAGGGTCCACCAAATGTGTATATTAACTCTTCAAGTGTAGTGTAACAATGTGGCATGTGGTATCTATCCGAAACGCATTGGTATGGGCATGGCGTTTCCGCAACACCACCTGTCAAAGAAACAAGTAAACACACAAAGGCATTTTCCTCACTATTAAGATCTTTCTATTTATAGTTATGTGATTCAAGGTCATAGACCGGGAACAGTTTCTCATACAAAAGTACCTCGGACAGTGACATAAACAGCACGATTGGGAATCTCTGTAGCCGGACAAAGATGACAAAGAGTTTCATCAGATCCTGTAACATTCTTATAAGTTCCAGCTGGACATTCCTGTAGTAGATTCAAACATGTAAATGTTTAAAGCATGTTAGACCAAAAATGTTATGGATAGAAACAGTGACACATACGAGAGTTCAACACTACCTCGCAGTATAGACCATAGAGGCCTTGTGGATAAGCTTTACCAGTCAAAGTTCCGTCCTCTCCAACGTTCTCTTCACTAGCACCCAACCCTCCTCTGTAATTAATTAATAGTAGAATCAGACATTATGTTCAAAAATGCATTAAGCTCACATTTTGTTGTGTATGAACTTGTTTTTTACAAACCTTACATAAACGCTTCCCTCTACATTAGCAATGTGATGATAGACATCACCAGTTGGAATGTCTGACCAATGAAAATGAATCCTTCCACCACTTCCTCCACCACCTCCCTTTAGACTACCATTTCCTCCAACACTAGAGAGAATCGCAGACTTAGCTATGTCAAGTGTGCGCAAGAACAAAAGTACTGTTCCACCTGAACCACCACCAGGCCCTATACTATAATTACTCATGCCTCCCAGCGTGTTCCTGGGACTCTCACCATCAGTTGTTATCGATCCCTCAAGTGATAGGCTTGAAAGTGAATGCTCAAGCGAACCAATCACTTCACAATACATTTTAGAAAGAGTTAGTATATGTAAGTGAACCAATCCTTTCTCTATAGACAAAACATGACTTACCAACGATTCCTCCACCAGCAACTGAATCTTCAGACTCTTCATTTCCACTTCCACTGCCAAGTTCACACGGTAGATCTACATTTCCATAAGCATCTCCACCCTCAATGCAAGTATGATTGTAACACCCGCTTCCACCTTTACCACCATGTCCACCACCACTCCCAACACCGCTTCTCAGAAACCTACCTGTACCAACTCCACCTTTGCAGCCTGTGTGCAATAGTTAAATCTCTCAAAAACTGGTTCACATTACAAATAAAAACAACACAGAGTAGAAATGAGTGTGTGTTTACCCATCCCATCTGCAGTTATTGTTCCAGAAGAGCGGACAACTACAGTTCTTGCCAGATGGAAATGGACAACAGATCCTTTGATAAGACCTTCAACAGTAATATCCTCAACGCGGCAAATCTGCAACATAGACCATTTAGAACATAAAAACATCTGCATTCATCATATTTTTTTCTGTAAACAAGTACCTGAAGAGTGAACGGAAGAGATGAATTAACATTGCAATCTTCCGGAGGGTGGAGTAGCTCAACAGGGCAGTCTTCACGTTGACAGTAAAGCTTTGGAGTACTTTAAAATAAACCAAACATAAACGTTTTTACCGGCTCAGTATACAACATAGCAAAATGTAATAAAAGATAAATGACTTTTTGTAGAAGGATCATCCGAACCTTCTCGGAACTTACAGGCCACCAGTTGATGAATTTTGCAAAGGACCACGCAGAACCGCTCCAGCTCCAACCTTGACAAATCATAAAAGTAGCTCTTAGCAAGGTTTACCTATGTTAAACGCATATATCTTTCTTACCTGAATGCTATAAAATAGAGACAAAATTAGACGCTGTGCTTCAATAGTATCTCCTGTGCCTGTTAGATTTAACAGACCCTGCCCATGTACTCCAAGGTTTCCATTGGATTGTATCATAGATGACTCCTGTACAAAAGAAAAGAGTACATAATAGAACATCAAAGTTGTCTACAATTCAGTAGCGCGGTGAAGAAAAGATTATTAACTATGATTAGGATACCTTTAGAACTAGCAAGTTACTAATTTCGAGAATTGAAGTTCCTAAAATTGTCACACCACCACCATCAATAAACATTCTTGACTTCAACATCAAGAACACCTTGACATTCATTCTTAAAGCCCCAAACACCTGATATATATATAGCATAGAGATCCACACAGTACATGTAAGAAATAAATAAATAAAAAAACTGAACAAATATTCAAAAAGTCATGTGTGTGTTTTCAGTGTTAATCTTGTACCTTGATAGCAGAATTGCTCATCAAGAGTTCCTCTGCAAATAACTCAAATTCCGAAGAAGCATAACGAGGAAGACCAAAGTTCAACTCTCCGCCATTCGACAAACTTATTGATCCTTGAACCTGAAACAACAAGAAAAAATATATAAAACATAGGAAACTATCAGTGACCAAAAGATGATGCTTACAAAGATCAAGAATCTAACTAATTTTCACAAACCTGGACACGGCTCCAACGCAAGGGGACAGAAACTTTAGCCATATTTTGGATATACAAATTAGTGAATAGGCGATGGTTAGGGAACTCCAAGAGAAGAGTGTCTGTATATGTTGTCTTATTCTCGTTGTCTATAGTTAACCTCTCAGAAATAACATCATACAATGTCCCAGCAGCTCCAGCATTTTCTTGACAACCAATACTACTACCTCCTACAAAAAAATAAAATTACAAAGAGGGACACAATCAAAATGAGTTGTCAAGAAACTTCACAAAATTTAGGAATGGTTATAGACCCAAAACTGAAGCCTAACCATGGACAAAGATTTTAGGCTCAGAATGGCGGCTGAATATATGGACAGATACACGTCCACCACCTCCACCAGCATAACCATCACCTCCAGACGCACTTATACGACCATTCCCTGCCCTGTGGCATGAACCAAAACAGTATTTTCAGAGATCAAATCTAGCTATCATACCTAACCAAAGCCATAATACAATACATAGAGGAGTGCCTAAAACTATCATTAGAAGTTTGAAGCTTTCTGATCTTCAGTTCTCACTCTTAACTATCAAAGCAAACCAAAGTGGCTTCGAAAAGGCAGCAATAACTAAAGGTCTAAGCTTTCTAACCTAACCTTTTGCATTAAGTGAGTCAACTCTTTAATTAATCTTTTTTATTTTCTTAACATCACTAAGCCAATGCAAAGCCTTAAAAAATCCAAAACACTTTCCCATTAAAGAAAGAGTAAAGAAAGAGTGAAAATGACAAAAAAGAGATTACATTTTATGTGCCAAGACGAAGATGCTGCCGCCGGACCCACCACCACCTTTAACTCCACCGCTGGCCCCATCAGCCACAACGCTGCCGTTTAGCCCCACGCACCCTACCACCTCCACCGCCACCTTTCCGCCGCCACCTCCACCGTAATCAACCTCATTGCTCGTGGATCCACCTCTGCTCCCATAAACCTCCGGCTTCTCAAGAGACGACCAACCGTACACGTCACCGCCCCACACATCCTCCGGAACCTTCGCCGTCGTATCGGCCAAGCAGCATGCACCTCTTCCGCCGTATCCCCCGCCGGCTCCTTCGACTCCCACCGGCGTACCGCTCGCCTCCTCCGGCGGCTCTCCAGCCAATCCGGTGGTGTCCACCGCCGAGCCAATCGCGAAATCAGCGTTCTCCGCCGCGAGACGGAAGGCTCCGGCGATAACCGTCGAGTTCTCGGCCAAAGAGAAGTTCCCGGAGATGTTGACCGTGATCGAACATCCCGGAAACTGACAGACCAATCTAACGCCGGGTAAGACGTGGAGGTTTCCCTTGCCGGAGATGTTACAGTCACGTGTGAGATTCAAATCGGCGACGAGCTTACACGTGGAATCCAGAGAGCCAACGCCTCCTAAGTCATCGACACATGAAACGGACGATTCGTCATCCGGATGAGGCTCCGGCGCCGGAGAAGGTGTCGGCGGATTGTAATCTCCGGCGATTAGTTTCGGCTTTGTGAAAACGATGTAGATGATGATGATGAAGAGAGCGAAACGGAGATGGAATCTCACCATTTGAATTGGATTCAGAATCATGTAGAGATGAGAGAAGCCATTGATTACACCAATCTTAACCGTTGCGTCTCTATAAAATTTCGAATTCAGAATTTGCGACGAAGAGACAGAACAGAGGTTTGGAGATTTGGTGATGCTCTGTGTCTGAACAGAGGAGGTGGAGAGAGAGAAGGAGATAGCTTTGCTTTGTGTATAGAGAGAGAGAGAGAGAGCGAAGAGGTTGAAGGAAGGAAGCGAGAGGCGCGCTTTGTTTGGTAAAATGGTGAGAAGAGATTTTTAGAAAGCTTTTAGCTTTCGCGTTACTACACGTGAGACTTTCTTTTCGTGTTAACCAATGAGTTTATGACATGTGTTTATGTAAACGACCAAACTGAATACTCCTATTAAAGATCTTTGGTTTGGGTCTTCAGACTTTACTTTAACTTGATTAATCCGTGTGTTACAAATAAAAACAATACTTTCGTTTAATTTAATCTAATTAATCCTTTTGTTAAAAAATTACTTTAATAAATCCTTATGTTAAAACTTAATTTAATTTAATTAATCCTTATGTTAAAATATAATTTTAACTATTTTTCTTCATGTTAAGTTTTCTCTAAGAAAATAAAATAAAAATATATTAGTTATTTGGAAAAAAAAAAAGATGAAAGTCTTCTTTGATTGTTGTGTTTGGAGTCTATCACTACAAATTACTGTAAACTCGTTAATGATTGACCAATGTTAATGTCTTAAATAGTAAAAATGTCGATGCTTCCGGTTGTAAGAAAAATGTTTTCATTAATCGATTGTTTTGTAATTTTCACAAATCATATTGGGTATTTTTATTTTGTTTTCTCATTGTTTCAATGAAATATAATAACTTCAGGAGACAAAGAAATACTTCACATTAGGTTCAATGGCAATATGAAAAATGTATTCACTCATTGTTGACTCTAGAATGTTGACTCTAGAACACAATGTGCCAAAGTTTCACTATACCATTTTCAAGTCTAGGGTTCTTTAAAAAAAAAAAAAAAAAAAAAAAGTCTAGGGTTCTTTTCATGTTTAGGGGTTGCAATATAATTTTCTGACATGCCCTTGTGGAATAATAACTGTGACATGTTAAAAAATTAGAAAACAAGAAACAAACTAAATTAAGTTAGAGAAACTAGAAAGCTAGTTAACGTATTTATATAAAAAACGAAACCAAAGTAATGACGAGGGGGTTTTGCTAAAGTGATAGTTTAACGGTTAATCAAAGAGGGTCCAAGAGTACTAATGTTTCTGATTATTAATTTGGAAATGTATTTTTTTTTGTTGGAGAATAATGTAAATAGTACTTGTCACGTTTAATGATAAAATTTGATTACCAAACTAAAAGGATAATGACGACAATAATGTGGAAGTGATGACGGATCTAACATAAAGGAAATACTTTGGGATTGATTAGTCATGAAGCTATGTTACATTATGTACGTGCGGCTTTGCCAAACCGACATCAAGCCAAATGGCAAGAGAATATATTGATTTTTTTTCAACGTGTTTGGTTTGTTGAGGATTCTTCGGAGAGGTTGCGTGTTGGTGCGTTTCCACTATGTTACACGAGCTTTACATTTTTTACCGTTTAGGGGTGACATTTTATGTTAGAAAGGAACAAAGCGTACCACATGAGCAAGGGTTTCTACGTTGTTGGTTTAAATAGATTCATAACGTGTGTTTTATATCAATAAACAAGATGTTGATCTAAACGTCTTACGAGACACTTGTGAGATAATCATTTTTTGTCGGCGTGAGATTAATCATATTAAGATGGTCGGAGACTAAAGATGTATACGTCTACCTTCAAAACGAATCGGTGGTGAAGATATTCACAAGCTATATATATGAATAAGTACACACACGGCTTTTTTGAACAATCAAGATCAATCTGTTCTCTGCGTGTGTACGTTTGTGGAAAATAATCGAGTTAGCTTTGCCTTGAAAGATTAGCAATTATTAAATGGGTTGGATTATCGAGTTGGAGAATCAATCCGAATCCAATAATAAATAAGATAATCTAATCATTGTAGTCCTCTAACCTTGAAGAGAGAGTACACACAATATGTTGGATGTATATGATTTTTTCAGCTATAATTTAGACAAAAGAAAAATCATAGATCGAGAAGAACGGCAAGGGAGGGGATGTATTGAATCTGAAATTTAAAGTGATTTGATTTTAGTGAGTTTTAGATGATTTTAGGTGAATATTATAATTTAGTGTGATTTTTATTAAACAACTCCAGAATTTCATATCTAAAATCATGGAATTTAGATTTTTATTTTTATAACTAAAAAGTCTCTCTCAAACACTTTTAGAACATTTAAAGAACTCTAAAATCACAAACTCAAATTTTGTTCAATAATAGTGGATTTCAAAGTGTTTTATAAAATGACAAGTTCAATAACACTGGATTTTAAAATGGTTTTCAAAATCTTCATTTGAATAACAGTAAATTTGTCATTTTAATACAAATCATCTGAAACTACGTAACGTATAATTGTTTTCCATAATAGAGAATCGATTTTTTTTCTAATAATATAATTGATAATTTTATTAAAATAATATTTGTTTAAGGTTAAATCTGTAAATTTAATTAGTCTTGTTTAGGAATGTTACAAAACCATCATATTTTATGCTCAGTGGCATGCAATGGTAAATATTAAGAAAAATTAGTTAAGTATTAATTGTACTTCAATTTTAATAGATTAGATGAACGGAAATTCACTGCAGCTTGTAGGACATGTGAATAGCTGACTATTTTGTCATTTGGAATATTTTACAGTAAACATTATGATTACTGTTACAGTCTAAGTTCTAACGCTAGAATGAATCACTTAACGATTAGTTTGTTATAATACATATATGATTAATAAGTTGACTAACAATTACCGAGTAATAATAACATATCGTGGACAGTTGGAGGTAGGAATAAAACTTTGATTAATCATGGCTTGAGTTCATGATTGGATTATGCTAGGTGTGGAGTTTTCTAATGGTATTCTTTTTAATTGTTTTGGATTTTTTTGCCATGAGTTTGCTATGATTTTGCTTGATAAAGTCATATATAACATATTTGAGTAGAAACCACTAGCTAGAAAAACAAAAACAAGTTAAAAATCATGAGAGATGTTTTACTCTTCATGCATGTTAAACAAATCAGCGGTTTTGTTAGTTCTTAAGAGATAACCGGATCAAATTTACTGGTCCGACCGGCCGGTCCGGATTTTAAAATCATTCCCATTCTCAAGGACAAGACCGTCTATTCACATAACTGCCTTTCTTCTCCGTAAAGCACCCCCACGACCAGAAGAAGGAGAATCAGTCGGAGAAGGAAGATGGTGAACTATGTGCTGAAAATCACGGCAGATCTCGAGAATCTCACTAATCTCCAGCCCTCCGGTGGGTGCGACGATCCCAACTTCCCTTACCTCTTCAAGGTTTTTCCTCCATTTTATTTCGCAAGCTTCGATTCTCCGTGCTGATTCTGGCTTTATCAGGGTTTTTGTTTCATTGTCTCGTTTAATTGGGTGTATGATGACTTAACGGCTCCTCTCCATTGCTTTGGTACTTGTAGGAATCAGTAAAGCTTTAGATCTTTACTGTCTAGGGTTTCAATTTCCCCTTTTAAATTGAATCCATGGAACTGAGCCTTAATAGAATAGTACAGAAGAGTATTTATTACTTTGAGTGTCTTCTTCAGTGATGACACAGTAGTAGATGATTCTCCTTGTTGTTCTTGCTCTGTGTACATACGAATACTAACAATATAATGTTTATATATGTGTGTATAGTTGAAATGTGAAAGATGCGGAGAGGTGACGCAGAAGGAAACATGTGTGACTTTGAATGAGACATTCACGCCTCCTGGTGGCAGGGGTTCTTGTCATCTTGTTCAGAAGGTAATCCTTCTTCTTCACTCTTTTGTCATCTCTTTATGCTTTTGGGTTTGAATTTGATGGTTTGTCTCCATGAGTTATTATTATAGTGTAAGTTCTGTGGAAGGGAAGGGAATGTTACTATGATCCCTGGGAAAGGTCGACCTTTAACTCTCGAAGATTCTGAGGGTGGAGAGCATGCTCCTCTTATGGTCTTTGACTGTCGAGGCTATGAGCCCATCGATTTCGGGTTTGGGGGATTTTGGAAAGCTGAAGCTGTAAGTTGTAACGCTCACACTTAGTTTTCTGATACCTTTGCTACTTTAGGCTCTCTTAAGTTGAGTTTATTTTTTTGGGCTTAAACAGGAATCTGGAACTAAGTTTGATGAGATTGATTTGTCGAGCGGAGAGGAGTTCACGGAGTACGATGAGAAGGGCGAGTGCCCGGTTATGATATCAAACTTCCGTGCAAGCTTCACCGTCACCAAGTAAAGTTCAGGCGTCTCTTGTTCTATCTTCTGATTCTCAGGTGTATGTAAAAACTATGAAAAGATTGTTACTCAAGTTCTAATAAAGTTCCCATTTTCTGAAATTTATTCCCCATGTTCTTCATCTGTTTCTGCCACAAAATTCATCCCGAGTTTGAGAATTGCAAGGAGAACATATATCAAACAAACCTTATATACATTAACTTTAACTTCTACACGGATTTGTACATCACAAATGGATAATTTGTAGTTAAACACTGAAGAGGGAATCATCATGAGATCTACTGAGCGGTTGAGGGTATTGGTAATAGTATAAACAAACGTGAAGAGGGCTTTAGGGGTTTAAGCACTGAATCCGCGGTGAAGAGAGCTCCACGGACCAGGTAGGACTGATTCTTGTAAATGTTTTTTTGTTTCTTCCAAATATATGGTGATGATATCATCTTTGTTTAAATGTGATTATCAAATTGACATAGCAATAACATCAGAGTTTGGAAACAGAAATTTGAATGATTCACGTTATAAGCTCCAATAGTTATACATAGATTCCCATGACGTGTGTCAAAAATGTCAAACTCCTCCTTGCTTTTATCCCACGACACACACCACTCCTAACTTCTGTATCATTTCATTTCTAAGTAATAATCACACGACGTAACATACAACGGTAGGTATAAATATATACACATACGTTCACGCTCATAGGCAAACACACAGAAGTCTCTGAGTAAGCTGTTTTGTCATCCATCTTTGATTAGTCTTTCTTCGCAAGTGTGTTTGTTTAATCATATACGAGGCTGTGGAACATGTCTCTTGTTGACAGAGAGACACACGACAGTGATATCATCAACCTTAGCCGTCGGATATTTCTGTCTCCACGCATTAGCCACCGCTTCTGTCACCGCGTTGGCCGCTCCTGCCTCGTTGGCAGAGTTCATCACCACCTTAGCCACTTCTTCGTTACTAAGTACATCCCACACCTTTACAACACACAAGAGAGACAAAAAAAATGTTGTTATTTACATGAATCATACTGTTCAATTGTTGTTTTTAATTTAGGCTTTAGTTTGTTATCATGAAACGCCTTAAATAAATGGGCCTAAAGAGAAAACATATGTGAATATAATTCAGATTATGTTTCATACTAAAAAAATTTGATTTGTTCGGTCATGTTATATTCATGGAGATGTAAATACGTACCCCATCGGAAGCAAGGAGCAGAAACTGGTCGCGAGAAGTGATTTGATGCGTAGAGACTTCAGGAGTTGCAATGACACCGTAGCTTTTAAGGACAAAGTCACCAAAAGCCCTAGACATGGCTAGACCGGGGCGGTTTTCATGTGGAAGCCATACTCTTAGAATATGAGGCTCTGCCTCTAAAGCTAATACTCTTCCGTTGCGTTTCCTTATCCTCTCCGCTTCGCCTGCAAAATCATTTAACAAAAAAAAAAATGCTTAACCATAAGGAAACGTTGTTTACAAACATCACTTTATACATAGTAGCACAAACTTACTTAGGACACTTGGCTTTAGGTCACTGGTCAACTGAATCACCTCCGTTTCTCCATTCTCACTTGTTCCAATCATAATAGCCCTTGAATCTCCTAGGTTTGCCACCATCACTTGGTTTCCCTGGTCAAATATGGTTGTTTAATCTTACAAAATATGATTATATGTTTCATTTAAAGGAAGAAATCATTTATATTCAAAATATAACTTAATATGAAATTTTTGTAAGAATATTACAATAACTTACATGTTTAACGGCGAAAACAGCAGCAGTTCCGGAAGAAGAGCAATCAACAGTGTTCTTAAGTTTAAGAATTCTTTTGTCCATGGCCAAACACGTAGTTTCGCAGATGAGTTTCCAGTCTCGAGTCACTGAATGATTATTCATATGACCTAACAATAAAGATGGCAACTGGTTTCTTACGATCTTGCTCACCAATTCACCCCTCTCTCCATGCCCATCAAACACTCCACATAACGCTCCTTCTTCAGTTCCATATCCCTACAATTTTATCATTCATGTTTTTAGAAAAAGATACAAACATATATTTACATTTTTGAATATATATGCTTAAGAAAATGGTAATGATTATACTGAAACAATACCATGTGGAGTATGGCAGCATCTTGATTGAATCCCTTGCCTCCAGCTAAAGACGAGACCGAGCCAAAGTCTTGAGGAACTTCAAGTTGTTCAGAGTATAGAACTGCATTTTCTTGTCCATAATCATTTATCTCGTAAATCTGGTTTCTATCTGTTGATCCTCCTGAGGATAAACAAAAACAAAATCCCATTTCTTTTTTTTTCTTTTGTTTTTTTGCTCTTTTTTTTGGTTTTCTATATACGTGAAATGAGAGGAGATAAAGCAAATGAAGGAGTTTGATACACGACTTTGCTTATGCATATACCCATCTTTATATAGACTTTGTGAATCTTAATCAGGAATATATAATTGTTCTATTATATGATTTATATATTCATCTCGATGACTTGTATCTTTGTGGCATTTAGAGAGAATGATTCAATTATTAGGCGGTCGATCTATATTCTATTATTGATAGCATGCCATTTTGGGTAAATTAACTTTTTTTGTCAATCACATATATATCATTTATCTATAAAATCAAAAATTTAATTATAGAATAGTATTTGGTTATTTCAGATGTAGCATTTACGCACATTTAACATGTAGATATACATTATTTTTGTTTCTTATCATATATGAATCAGCGTAATTAGAAGATGGAATTTTCATTTATATTTGTCTTTTATGCTCTTTATAAAAAACCATAAAACTTCTATAAGATACACAGAGTTGTTTTATGAAGATTTAATATAATAGTTTATGAGCATAACGTTTTTTCATGTTTTACATAGCTAAATACATAGGACCTAAATATATCATTATTCTTACAATTAACAACATTAGTTTAGAAAATTATGTATAAACGCAAAAATAATCTAAAATGTCAAAGCATTAGTTTCTAATTTTCTATATAGACGATTCCTAATTGTAATAGATTGATGCCGTCAATTAAAACAAAATAATAAGTCACATGAGTCGACCCTGCGAAATGAGACACTCATCATACTCCGAATTATTTGAAATGGCAATTTAAGAATTTAATACAGTTTTATTATAACACAATTATGTGGCTCCTGGTGGCACTGACAACGTATTACAACTTACAAAAACGTAGTAAACTATATTTAGTTGAATATATTACCTGGACCATCCCAATATTCTATTGAAAGGGCACACGGTACGGGCGTGACGTGTGATTAGTATCTTGATTAAACTACTAATTGGTTTATTCGAGAATATTAATACGAGTTTCAAGTTATTAACAAAAATTACCAACGGAAAAGTTAGACGCATAAAATATTGTATTCGCAGTTTTGATTGTCAAATATATATTTAGTTAAAGGAAAAGTCATGTGTCCAGATATGTGAACAGGAAATTTGCTAGTAATAAATTAAAAAATAATATAGAAATTGAGGATTACATAGACCACTAAAAACCTGACAAATCAATTGATTAGTATGCTAAATTACTTATCAAACATTATGATCTTCCCAAGTTTCAAGTAAAGCCTTGGTAGTTGGCAAAACACAAAGATTTGATTTTCTTAATATCTCATATGAAAAATACGACGATAAACGACGATCATGTAAAAACTAAACGGACTAGTGGGGATAATTCACACCAAAACCCTAATTATAGACCAGGCAGATCTATAATAGTTCATCAAATAACACAATAATGTCTACATAAGACTTCTCTAATGTCAATTAACAAAGTTGTTAGTCGTTTGCCTTTTGTTTGACTAACACTTTTTCTTTATATTAAATTCAGTTTTATCGACTAATCATGAAAGTAAATTTGCAAGCACAATATTGTCGATTCATATCTTTGGTGATGTGTAATGTTTTGTACGTAGTTGTGTACTCTTTATTATTGTTACAATGATATACTAAGAACAATTTTTGAACTTTAACAAAGTTTAAAATGAATGAAATGATATTTGTCATTTATAAATTTATAAACAAAAGGAGTATTTTTAAAAAGATGACGTATGTCCTTTGTAAGTACAGATTAGGCCGGTCCCTCCTGGCCTTTTGGACATATCAAGCGATACAACTTCGTCAACTGTCGCATCCTTTTTATTCAATAATTGTATAGCCTTTGTTTATATATATTAATAAACTAGTTGGTCTCCTATTGAGAACTATATTTCTACCATCTATCGTATGTATAGCAATTTACAAAAACAAACTTATCAATGAAGTAAAGAGGATGATGATGATATATTTGCTACAATTTCCTTGATCCAAACTGTAAAATGGCCTACCTTTATATATAATTTATTTTATTTATCATATATATAGATCATTTTAGCTATAAGACACCAAGATAATAACAATTTTGTGAAATGTAAAGTCAACATAATATTTTTGTTGTTGTTTTATTTTCATAGACTACCCCGCTACTCAATTAGAGAGGCACATGATGTGTCATCTTGTAGGATTCCAACCTTTGAGTAGTTGGATTTCCAATTTAATATTTTAGTCAAACGTTATTAAAAAATATTTTCATTTTTCTCTTTATGTTAGAAATTTATGCCGTCCGTACAAAGAGAGATGTCGTGAGAGAACGAATGTCATACATGTTGGCATCGTCATCCTAAAGCCATGCATCTTTGTTTTATGTTTTGGTGATTTTTAAGTTATCCTGATGTCGTGACCTACAACTTGGGTGAACTAGAATCTCTATGGCTCCACTAGCAAATACAGAGGACAAGTTTCCGAGCAAGAATATTGCTTCATTTAGCTATACTAAGCATTTGTTTTCTATTAATTGCAATCTTGGTTTCAGAATAATTTGTGAAGAGCTTTATTAACTGAAAATGCCACATGGAGTTTCGGTGAAATCTATTTGTGAGGACTGTGAGTATATGTTGGAGAATATCTCAAATACACATACAACGGTGTTCGTAAATGTTGACATATTTGTTTAGTAATTATACGTTAATTAACCTAAACATCAAAAAGATGAAAATTCATTAGAAGCTACATTAAAGTACACTGATATAAACATGAGTGGCGTTAACAAGAAGAGTAGTTTGTGCTTTAGTGTACTTTTTGTTTCTCCCAAAATAACCAAGAAGCGTACGAGAAAATCTGCCACCAGTTACTAAGACATGGACGGCAGGTGACAACCACATTGCTCGCCTCCTACTTAGTTGTAGCAATTGATAAATCACACACTAATAAAACATCTACGGTTGTTATTTCTAATATCAAGTTTTATAGTGCCATCATATCATACTAACATGGGACCGCAAGATAATTAGCGTTTTACGAAATATATTCGTTTTCAAACGATTTGATTAATATGTTTGACTTTGCAACCCGATTTGTAATATGAAAAGCTCAGCCTTCTCTGAACCACACATTTTCCATAAATTATCTCCATGTATTAAACCATGACGATATAATTAAATCCTATGAAATTAAATTAACGAAGACATGAAAAGGGGACAAGCTATATTTTGGAAAGCTGGCCGAGCAGGCAAACACTAACCAGCCAGCTTGATGAACTGTATTCATTTTTTTTTTTGATCAAACAACAGCTTTATAAATCATTAGTCCCCATTGCTGGAAATATTGTTTACATTAAGCAATAACAAAGCCAAACCGGCTAAAACATATGCTGCTACCATAGCAAAGCAAAGCAATGAGATATAACCCCATAAGATAGGAACAAACATAACACATAAACAACACATCATGTCGCTGAGCAGTCCTCGAAACTCAACGCCAATCGTGCTAAGAAGTGAAATGAAGCTTTGGGAATTGGAGAGCACAAGTACTGGTCTAACGCCCGAGATTGAAACCACAACAGAAGCAGCTTTAACAATCAGAAGTTCAACATCACAAGCAGAGGCGACAAAGCACCAAATGGATGAGCCTTTGAACAAAACAAACATGGAAGCATACATAATCTTGGGCACACTACTCCCTGCAACAGAACCACTCAAACCGAATGGAACATATGGGAGGCAATCATACTTCACAAAGGATAAACAATCCAAAACACTGAAAAGATAGAAACAACAAGTGTTTCCTTACGAATCTGCCACAAGCGATGAGCAAGCAACTTCAAACTATCATTTAGTGGAGTGAAACCTGAAACTAGACTGCATACTGCAGAGAATCGCACAGAGGCGAGCGCGCCGTAACAAGGCACGGGAGAACACTCAAAGGACATCATCGAAGCAAGCAAGATAGAGATAGAAAGTTTCAAATCTATAACCTGCAGGGATGTATCCAGTAGAAGGATTAATGGTTCCAGTGATGGCGGTGAATGAGATCCGGTGGTGGGAGACATGGTGAAAATGAGAGAAGGGTGAGCTTCAGGATAAGAGGTGATGGAGACAGATCTGCCTACTGCAGTAAGGGGTCGTATGAACACGACAATAAGATTCACCAGACCAAAATATTTTAGAAGAAAAATCTTTTTGAAGATCTGGCTGCTCAAATCTATCTCTCTAAAAGTTTGAATTTTTAGATCTAGATCTGAAATGGTGAGAGTAAGGACAGGGAAGCAAACAGAAGTGGAAGGGATTGTAAATGCTGAAGTTAAGTCTGGTGGGTCTGGGTCTGGCGGTTCCGGTGAGGAAACGCCGGTGACGGCTGCGGTCATCAGAGAACAACGAAGGTAAGCTGTTCTATTGGAACCAATGTTGAACTGTATTCATATGATGAGTTTTTTGAAATGCTTATATCAAACATCTAAATGAAACAATATTTAGATATACATAACTGGACCTTTTTATGTGTGTTTTTGTGTGTGGAAAAAGCTTCTTGAAAAAATTGTCTTGAAGTTGATATTAAAAGAACATTTGAGTTTATCTTATAACACACAAAATCCCATTAGTTTTTATCGTTTGTTAACTAAAACCCCAATTATTTAATGCATAATAGTCACACTTTCAAGTTTCAACTAAAATTATAAAATCATCTACTTAATATCTGGATTCGAAAACAACATTCTATTCATACTTTTTTTTTGATCAACACCAAAAAATTATAATCAACCCCACAATATGAGATTGCACAAGGTGATGAGAAATTTGAACTTCTCTCCCCAAGTGACTGGATATATGCGGTGACAAAGCTTATCACGATTGTTGGTACCGTAACAATGGGTAGAAAGTATCTATGCAATTCAAGTGACTGGTAAAGCCATATGTTTCTCATGAGCTCACTACAAAAGAATGCAAAAGGTTGTTTGCCAATGGTGAGAGATATGTGGTGAAGATAAAAGTTCAAAAGAACACTTGTTTTTTTTGTGATTTAAAATATGCACAACCTTAAGAAAAATAAACTTTGTTTTTGTGGCGAAATTTGGACCAGAACATAAGTATCACTATCTTGTGTGTTGTCATACAAATTAAAGAGTAACTAAAATGGGCGTCAGCAAAAAAAAAGATTCAATTTTCTGCAAACCAGATGCTACGAGAAAATAAATATTGCCATATGCATTTTCCAATCATGAAGATGTAAAGACAACCATCAGGCACACAACCAAAAAAAGAACAGGTAAATAAATTTGTCCAATGCATTTGTTGTGAATGATTTTAAGACGTGGGAACTAGTCTCGGACATAAGTTTGCCAAACATACACAAACACAAACTTCAAAAAATTAAACTACTATCTGCTATGATTGTAACTCATACAAACATGGAAAATACACTTATTTATTATATCATTGTGCCAAACCAAATACCATTGTTATTTTCTAATATCAAGTTTTTAATATTGTTATCATATCATTATGTCAGTTCCAAGCAATATATTTGTTTTCAAACAACTTGTTTAATATGTTGACTTTGCAACCAAAAACGATTTGTAATATTAAAGCTCATGGTTCTATGAACCACACATTTTCTATAAACTATATACATGTATTAACTACCACAAATAATCGTATAAAACATAAATTAACAAGGAAATGAAGAAAATAAACAACATTTTGGCAAGCTGGTAGATCAGGCAAACACTAACCAATGTGTTTCTTTGTGCAGAATCATATGAGATTTGATGATATGCTTATCGGGATATAAGATAAGATCAGTTACATAATTCAAAGTATTTAGATAATATCAGACATCTAAATGGAACCATATATAGTTAGTTATACACTTGAGAATTTTGTGAAACAAATTTTCAAAAAGCTTCTTGTATATATATCAAAAAAGTTTATTAGTTTTTTTACAGTATGCAAAATCCCATTAATTTTATTGCTTGTAAATAAAAATTCAATTATAATAGTCACAGTCTCAACTTAAATTACAAGATCATTGAATTATTATTAAAAAAAAAACTGTATTGGATTCAAAAACAACATTTGAAACCATCAACTAAAAAAATCCAACACCAAAAAATTATTATCAACACATAAATATGAAATTTCAAAGGATGCAACACGTGATAAGAAGCCGGGAATGAAAGTAATCGTTGGAGAATATCTCAACTCCCAAATCTATATCAAGGATTAGGTTGTTCGTGAATATGGACATTTATTTAGTAATTATACATTCGCCAAGCAGTTACACATTTCCAATGAATTAGATGATATCATAATTTAACTTGATAACTAATACTTTTAAAAAATACATTTTTTAAAAAATGTCTTTTTAGTTGTTATTAAAAGAGTTTATTAGGTTACAACATAAGAAAATCTATTAGTTGTTTTTTGTTTGTAATAAAACCCCCGTTAGTTCATACTTAATTAGTTTCAACTCAAACTATAAAATTATTGACTTAATAGCACCGGGTTCAAAGACAACATTTGAATCAATCCTCTAAAATTTCCAAATATTTACTTGCATATATTTCGAGCGGTCTAAAGATAAGCAATGTTTTTACAATAACATTAAAATTAAATTTACCTAAACATCGATAAAGAGGAAATATATATTTATGCACCCTCCTCTTTATGTTAAGAAAATAAGCCATTTATATTTATTTGAACATTTGTGTTTTTTTCCCTTGATGGATCTATGAACTTTCCACATCCGGAACTTAGGACCATATTGTCACCGCCTAAAGATACAAAAACAAGTGTTCTTATTGGCTCATGGCCTGAGGAATCTGATTATCATCAGCACTTGTCGCCTCAACCACAGGCACCTTCTTCGCAAGAGACTTGGGGATATCAAGATCATCTTGAGCACATCTTTGCTGAGGATGCGACAACAGTATCGACATGGGCTTGAAAACAGACCTCGCAAGCCCTTGACCGCTCTCAAAGATGTAGCCTTCATACTCTGAAACACGCTCTACAGCATCAACGAGAGAGTCGTACACATCTTGAGGACAGTTATCAGGACTCGGTTTGTCGTGAAGGTACATAACATCCAGAGTGAAGAGCTTCTGCTTTAATGGCCACTCGTGAGTTGGCCTCACGGATGACCTGCAGTATATGAGAATCTGAAGAGAGGTATAAACAAAGATCAGTAAAATAGCTTTTTCAGGACGTGGCTAGTGAAGAAAATAAACTTACCACTCTCAAGATCCGGTTCTGTGCTCTGGAGATTTTGGCTTCGTGAGCTGCTACACGGAACAGTTGTGTGAGATCAGCTCGACCAGAGGATTTAGTAGCTGACAATCCTCTTAGTGAAGCAATAGCAGATGCGGCATCACTTGTGAAATCCTTTTTAAGCTGAAACACAAAAGGACTCAAGTTTAATTTAGATGGCAGACTCAGCAGAGAGGATCTAAACATTAACTTTCTTTCCCACACAACCAGTAACTAGATGGAAAAAGACATTCAAGGTTCAATTTAGATGACACAAGTCAGCAGTGAAGCTTATGTTATGCATCAAGAACTAGAACTATATAGCTTCTCATTATACACAAACACAACTTCTTCTTCTCGATTCATATCTAACTGAATCCATGTAAAGTTTCAAACTTTATCTCCACCCAACATCAAGAATTCAACTTTTTCATCTAAAAATCAAAACTTTACGGAGCATTGCTAATGAATCGAAAGAAACCCCTGAATCTCTCACATACCCAAGCGGCTGATTTGGAGAGGGTAGCGAAAGCAAAGCGATGATCCGGGTTGATGGAGAGCTTATTGTGGATGAAGAGGATGATAGCTTGCTTGACGCACTCCATCCTCGTCAAAGGCCTCCCGTTAGTTCCCGTCGTCTTCATCTCCGCCATCGATTCCGCATCCACATCGACGCAGATTAGTATGTCCTCGCTGTTTATACGCGTTGGCTTCAGCGCGTATCGAGACGCTCCGCCTCCGATCACGACCGCTCTGTCTGTCTCCATTCGCCGTCGAGATGGTTCCGACAGAACTCGAACTTTGTCTGTTCTTCGACTTTCTTACTTGTTCGTACGAGTCAGATGAAACAAAAATAAAACGCTGCGTTTTAACTAGTTGACTAAGGTCAGTAAGTCAAACATGAATACGGTGTCGTTTAAGTGATTTTCTGTTTTTTTTCATGTTCGTTCTAATTATTACGTCACTAATTCTAATGGTTTGTGTGCACGGCGGTGACCAATATCGGCTACATAGTTTTTGATGATAATGTTTTAAATACAAAAAAAAATGAAATGAAATAGTTGAGATAAAAGAGAAGTGGTATATACTATTATAACATGAAACCATCATAGTACGTAGTTTTGTCTGACAATCATTGTAGCGATTGCGTTACAAGTTACCACATAATCATTTTCTTATTTGTTCCTTTCTTGGCTCATCATTATGGACTTTGGTATCCTACGACTTCCTCCATTGCCTTGAAGTTGAGTGTTGTTCAGCTTCCTCTTGTTCATTTCTGCGTACATCTCTTCTATCATGGGCTTCCATAGCCTAACCCGCGCATTTATAAACCAGTTTGATACCTTTAATCACACACAAACAACAAACAAGTCACACTTCATCACTAGCTGCATGGATTTGTGTAACTAAACACACGTGCGACTAAAGTCTTGAGGCTTGAGTTGGATGCGTTACCTGACTTCTTGTCAATCCACTTCGTATAGCAAGAAGATGTTTCTCTGAATCCGTTGGGTAACTACAATCAAAAGGATACATCAAGATCATCAATTCTAGCTAACATTGTCATCATAAAGTAGACTTAGTAATGAGTAAAAAGATTCTTACGGGTGGAGAAAGTTTTGGAACATCCAAGTCCTTAGAACCGAGACTGATTTCTCTGGCAAGCCTCGTTGCGGTCTCCATATCTGATGGTTCTTATGCTTCATCTGCTGAAGAAGGCAATGCTGGTGGATGATTGAATTTTCTTGAGACTTCTCTTTGCCTCTCTCTAAAACTGATCCCATCATAAGTATCTTTTTGCTGATTCTCTCCCTCAGGTTCTTGTATAGGAACGAGATGGTTTGGAGTGCAAACCGGGTGTGTAGCTGCGGGTCTAACTCGGTTGCTGCATGGAAGGCTGATACAACCGTATGAATCTCGTCAACGCAATGACTATATTTATCATCCACCTGAAGACAAATCGCAACTCAAAAACTTAAAACAAAATCATTCTCCATCTTATGTATAATATGTGTGAATATATACCATTTGAAGAAGATCCAAGAGCTGGGTTTTCTTTGCTTCTAATGCTCGTCTTTGATCAAAACCTCCTTCAAGAAACTCCGTTTGATTCTCTAAACGTGAAGTAAAAGCTGAACCAGCAGCCCTTGACTCAGTTTCTTGAGATGAAAAATAGCATTGAGGATTATTCTCTAAGCCGTGGAGGGAGTATGTAGCGAATTGAGATAGTATTTCTTGAACAGAGTGAAGATACTTTGAGCCAAATATAACATGAGAGACGTTATTATAAATGTCTTTGCTGCTGGAAGAAGCTTGCTCTGAGGTCAAAGCTTGCTCTGAGGTCATTTTAGTAGCAGCATAAGGACTTATCTCTGAGCACTCATCAGAAACATCTTCTTCAGCAAATGTAGATGCTATTGGTTCACTAGGACCAACAACACCTTCTACATATGAATATGCATGAAACCCACTATTTTCTCCAAGACTCCACATGTTGTTTGAGGAATCATCATATGGTCTTAAATGATCCAAATGATGAAATGGAGGAAGAGGAGGAGGAGCCATAACCTCAAAGTTTTCTTGAACATTGATAGAGCTTGAAGTAGATGATAAGTACTTATTAGTGAGAAAAGAACTGAAGATATCAAATCCACCCATTTGTAGAGGATCTGATCTCATGGAATTCCATGGAAGCATTGTTGAAAATGAAGTGGAATCTTCTCTTGAAGGTATCAAATCCATGAGAAGATTATTTTGGTTAGTCATGACACTACCGAGAGAACTAAAAGTGTTGTCGTTGTCCATTAGGTCTGTAATGAAACTGCATTAACAAAAAGAGAAGTATTCAAGACTCAGACAAAGAATTTTCAGAAGATCTTAGAAACTAAATCTTTGGAGAGTGGTACTAAATGTAAAATGCTGCAAGAGACAGAGAAGTTCAATGCAAGAGCTATGTCATTAATGTCTCACTATGTAATTATTTAAACATATAGGTAAACTTTAAAGATATCTGTAATAATTAATGAAAGCAGTATGTAGGCTCAATGATGCATAGACCAGTAATAACTCAAAGATATCTGTGAAAACAGTTACCTAGTTAAACAGAGAAGAAACCTTGAGATTACTACAAATGTCCATAGAACATAAAAAAAGTGTTCAACTTGCCTTTATCCTTCTTCTTCTGATAGAACCTCTGGGAAGATCTCAGAGAACAAACCGTTGCAAACAGAACTCTTACATCAAAATTTTCCAAAATGTGTGTTAGGATTGAAGAAGAAGAAAATGCTTGTTTCTCTTCTTTCCTGTGAAAGAACACTGTACCTTTCACTCCTCAGCTTCTCAATTTATGTTCCTAAAGAGAGCCAAAAAGGAGAAATCAACAATAAAAGTATTAGATATTATAAACAAAAGAAAAAGATGATACAACAAAACTGAAAAAGATTTTAGCAAAAAAAAAAAAAAACAAAACTGAAAAAGAGAAAAGTGAGTCTGATTTAATCTCTTTTGCATGAATGCGAACAATACAAAAAGTTTTGATCTTCTCCTTACTTTTATACATTTTCATGAAAAAAATAACTGTATCTTTAACTTCATCACTTGCCTCACTAAAAGATTCAAAGAACTAGACCAACAGCTAGGTATTTTAGCATAAAAAAAAACAAACAAACATATAAGCAGCATTATTAAATAATAAATAAACTATCTCTCAGGCAAAGAAAAATATAACAAATTAGCTGAAGAGACAGAGGTGTGGAAAAGAAGGAGGGCCAGATCACGTACGGGGCTCTCTCTGTTTATGTATATCTATTAGATTTTCTGACACAAAGCAATGATAAAGATAAACAAGAAAAAAATCAAATCTTATATAATTTACTTATTAGACATGTTGATCATAGAAAGTAATGCATCTCAAGAAATATATGGTTGAAACTTAAAACCAAATCCAAATACATGAAGAAGGCAGATGTGTTACTGTATACTACAGAGAAGTGCACTCATTTCTGTTGCAGGCTTTAAATTAGGGAAGAGACCCTACATTTTTACTATTTGCATGTCTCTATATATATGAATGTGTCTAGACAAAATTATATAATTCGATTTATAAAATAATAAGAAATTCTGTTTTTGTTTTCTTGTGGTGGTTTCAATAATCAGAAATCAGAAAGAGGGAAAAAAGTAAAGAGAGGTGAGATCTTTTTATAGCCATTTAAGGAGAATTGATGAGATGTGTGATCCATTGGGGTTATTGCTTTTTTCTTCTTTCTTTTCTCACCACTCCTGTCTTTGTGCTGTGCCATCAAATCTCATATCATTTTACATAATACATATAAATAATATTATTGTAACCTTTATACAAAAATATCAATCAAGTTTGGCCTCTTTTTTGTATTGTTCCTTTCTTATCAAATCTTGTATTCATTTAGTTCAATGTGTCCTTATATGTAACGTCTTATTATACTAGTTAAGAATGATTAACTCTAGTAGTCCTAGCTATAATAGATATGCATATCTGAAAGTGAAACTATGATATTCTAACTTGTCTAGATTTACAAGTCTTAGTTTTTTTGGATGAAAATGGAGCCATGGTTTGGATGTGGGGAATATCAGAATTTGTTCCCTTGAATCGTTGCTAATTTTCATCAAAATCTTAATTATGCTCTTTTCAAGCTTCAAACATGATCTTACTTGACTAATGCACAAGGAATGAACACTTAATTAGAACGATGTAAAATCTACTAATTAGTTGCTATGTTGAAAAAGAGTAGCCAACCATTTTCTTTCCCATCTTTTTGGAAAGTAAGAGCAATTATATAAATTTGCTATATAACAACATATAAAAGATTTCCAACACATCTAACTTTCAGACCAAATGTTTCTAGGTTCATGTTTAGACACAAGCTGACATGACTTTGAAGCCATATGAAAAGAACACCACTCCTTGAATATATGAAGCTCTTGTTCCAGACACAGTCGTTCGTTACCATTCAGCAAATGCAACTCGGCTTCGCTAAATTTTATCTGGTTGCCTTCTCTTCTTGGGCCGCGTACACAGTTACGACGGCGCTCTTGCAGCGCCGTGTCCCTCTTGTAAAGAAAAAAAGAAAAAGTTTGGATCTTCTTGTAAATACAATTGTTCTCACAGGAATTTGTATATATTTCCTTAGAGTGCCACCTCAGCATAGCTTATCCCAAATTTTGACACCGGTCCTCATAGAAAATGTTTTCTAGGTTTCATGATGGCTATTGGGCGAATTTGTTCATTTTGATTATGTAATGGGTTCTTCTACAGTGACACAGTAGGACCATTCGTTATTAGGGTTTACCTTCATCTTCCGTATTCAGTAGACTGGAGAGTGAAACCAGCTTGACGATTACGATATCACCTCGTCCTTTAACGCCTTAGATCATCTCCTTTAGTCCACATTAATCTAAGCATTTATGTATTTTCACCATTCCTCCCACTATCTGACATCAAAACGACACTACCATCCTCTATGGTAACGAACTTGAGCAGCTCCTATAAATGTGTTCGTTCGTGGCCATCAACGTCACCAGTTAAGAATGATTAACTCTAGTAGTCCTAGCTATAATAGATATGCATATCTGAAACTATGCTATTCTAATTTGTCTAGGTTTACAAGTCTTAGTTTTTCTATTGAATAAAATACAAAATTAGAATACAAGGATGAGATACTGGAGTTGAACACAAATACAATAGTGGAGTCCAAAACCCACAAAACACAAGCCCATAATGGAGTGTAAAGCCCAGAAAAGTGAAATAAAGCCCAAAACAACGACACTCATAAACAAAAACTACAAATGTCGGTGGGACCACGCAAACACAAAAGACGCAAAGACAAAACAGCTGAACTGAAACACCTTAGCCTAGTTAATTGGATCTGCGTAATTCCATTTGGATGACGTGACGCAAAAATCGAAAGAGCTTTCCTTTTTTGGTTCTATAACCTCAAATTCAAAAGGATTTCGAGACTTTTGATGTGATTTTAACACCATCTTCTAAGAGCAAAGAAGGAAGAAGAAGAAGAGGAAGGATTGTTAACCAGTGAGTCATGGACTTGCCGGGAGTTTCCTCTGTAAATTTCTGGGAAATACATTGTTTTTTATTTTCTTCTTTTTTTCTCCCTTAATTTTGATTGGTTTTTAAAAAACAAGCAGAGATCAAGCTCTCTTACCGTTGGAGAGCAACTCTGCGCCGTCTTTATACCTCTCTTTGCCATTTTTGATTTCCTGTTCTCCACCGTGGGACAATGCTTCGATTGCCGCAGCCGCCGTTCGCCTCAGATATGTCAGCAGGCGAACCTGTCTCTTCTTGCCCTTGATTCTCCATGTGGGGGTTTCTTCTTTTTATTAATGGGGTTTTCAAGTTTCTCTGTTTGGGACCTCAAAAGTTTTAAGGGACCCAAAGTTTTAACCTTTTGGTTTTGAATTTGTTTGCAGTTTCAGTCAACGAGGTTGAAGCATTGTATGAGTTATTCAAGAAACTGAGCTGTTCCATCATTGATGACGGATTGATTCACAAGGTCTGTTCTTTTCAAAGTTCAAATATTTTTCTTAAGTTGATCAGTCTTCTCGATGGTTATGAGGATATTGATATTTCTTTTGTTTGTAGGAAGAGCTTCAGCTGGCGATTTTCCAAGCTCCGTACGGTGAGAACCTCTTTCTTGATAGGGTGAGTGTGTGTTCTTTAGAGAGACATGAATAGCTTTTTTCATGGTTTCTTGGACTTTTTTTTGAGATGAATGTTTTGGTTAGGTTTTTGATTTGTTCGATGAAAAGAAGAATGGGGTTATAGAGTTTGAGGAATTTATACATGCGTTGAGTGTGTTTCATCCCTACGCACCAATTGAGGAGAAGATCGACTGTAAGAAACACGTCAACATAACTATTCAATGTCCTACTATTAATAATATACAGTCTCAAGCATATGTTTCTGATCTTTGGCAGTTGCGTTTAGGCTATATGATCTAAGACAAACCGGATTTATTGAGCAAGAAGAGGTAAATAATCTACCATTGCAAGTTTAAACTGTCTTTTGAGCTTATTTAATTGATGTTGTTAATGTTTAGGTGCATCAAATGGTGGTTGCTATTCTGATGGAATCTGAAATGATTCTGTCTGATGAACTTCTGACCATGATTATTGATAAAGTGAGTGTGTTTGTTTGGAATCTCAGTTACTTAGCAGATTGGTTTATTTGACATCTTTTAAAATCTAATTTGGTTCCTGCTAGACATTTGCTGATGCAGATTCTGACAAAGATGGTAAAATAAGCAAGGAGGAATGGAAAGTGTATGTGCTTAAGCATCCCACCCTGTTGAAGAACATGACTCTTCCTTACCTAAAGTACCAAATCTCCTTCTCTTTTGTTAGATTTAACTCTTCAATCTAAATTATTAACATAGATGTTTTGAACTTTGAAGGGATGTGACGACAGCATTCCCAAGTTTTATATTCAACACTGAGGTTGAAGACTGAGGCAACAGCGCCCGGTTATCTCTTTCTGCTTTGATTCTTACGTATATAAAACCAGTTGTAAATGTGAGGTTGCTGATCTCCTTTGATGCACGCATTGTAGACTGTTCCACTGAAAGTAAATAAACCATTTTTTCTATCTAATCTTGCCATACATGGATCAGTGATTCAGACATATCATCTGTTGAAAGGTTGGAAGGGATAAGAAGGAATATTATGAAAAGTCTTATCTACAATCATTGAGAGAGAGACATTTTTATTGTTATAAAGAAATCTATATAATGTGTAAAACCAAAATACTTTGGCCAATTTCAAGCTTGGCTGAAATAGATACCGTTTACTTGAGTTTCCTAATAAATAAAAAGGAATCTATACTGTTTTCAATTACAGCTATGGAAGTAATAGATAGAGAGTGTACTAATAAAAACAGAGAAGAGAAAAGCGAGAAAGGGGATACATAAGACATGAATGTAAATCAAGCTTATACTGCAGCTGCGACTTGATCTTCCTCGGGGAGAAGAGTGGACACCAGTTTCCTGTCATACACATTGTCCTGTCCACACGCCCTGCTCCACATTTCATTCATTTGTCACACGTCATATTTTTGAATTTAATAATCCCCCTATCAATCTTGGATGATTTATAATACATGTAACTTACCAGAACTTTGAGTAAATGGCTTATGCAAGATATGTTCACTGCAAACTGGAGTGATCTGATTGTGATCAGGCCCGGCTCTTGGGTAGTGTCGAGAGTGCATTAGCACTGGGTCCAATTTGTTTTTCCAATTTTTAGGTAAGGGTTTAGGATCTTTTTCTAGAAAATTTTAGGGTCTTATTTTCATAAATTATGTATGTTATATTCATACAAATAAAATCTGCACAGAGGTCCATATATGATTGAGCGGGGCCGGATTGTGATTGTCTACAAACCGTGACTAACACCTATAAATACTTTCATTTGATAAAGTTTGTGGATAAAATGTGAGGCTGAAGCTAAGGGAAGATATTTTGAAGAAGGATTGATAACATAGTTTGGAGCAAGACCAAATTCATGAAAAAATAGGCTAATCTTTTATTAGTACGAGGTTTAATTTTCGTAGAGAAACAAAAGCTGCACTTGATATAATAATGTTTTTGTTTAAATAAAATTTTACATTCATTAAAAAAATTTTTTTACCAGAACTTGGAAATGAACGTAGTCTCTTGAATAAAGATTGTCTTGGAGAAAAGATTCTACATCGAGAAAGAGATTTAAATAAAGAGACCTTAAATAAATAGATAATGGATTTGGAGTTATCCACTTGACACCAACTAATTTTAATTTAAAGCCTAAAAAATACTCCATCTGTTCCTAAAAGTAAAATTTTCTAGAATATACACGTTTGTTAAGAATTTAATAAATGTTTATAATTTAATTTATTTTTTACTTTGTTATACACTTTCCAATAACTTTTCACCAATGAAATTTAATCAATTCAAATATTCTCAATTAATGTTCCTCAAAAGTATAAAAAAATACCTTAACAATATAGAAAATTTATCTTTATGGAACAAGAAAAAAACCTAAGACATCTTATTTTCGGGAACCGAGGTAGTATTTAACACCTTTGTCCATGTGTCTCCGTGAGAACACACAAACAAACGACCCACTCAATGAATCTCAATTTTAGTGAAGAACACCATTGTAAGATGAGTGTTTCCTTTTTTAGATTACCTATTGTAAGATGAGTGTTTCCTTTTTTTAGATTACCTTGAGAACACCATTGGGCTTTTCTTTCTGGGCTAACCTTGCTGGAATTGAATGCCCAGTTGGTTAGATCGATTTTCTGATTTTCTTAACCCAAACTTAGATTTTTTTTTTTAATTTCATCGGCTAAAGTATTTCGGTTAAGAAAATAAAGATGGAATAAATAAGAATATGCTTAGGCATCCAATGGCTTCATCTTCTCTTCTTCATCTCCACGAGAAGTGAGATAAAAATCACAAGGAAACGCCCTCACTCCAAAAGCCTTCAAGCTTCTTCTCGACTCTGAACAAGTTCCTAAAACCTCACTTAAACTGTAAGCACTCCTATCTTACTCTGCTGTTTTCTTACTGGTTTTCGCGATGTGTAAGAAGATAGATAATCTCTAGATTGTTCTTTTTCTATTTAATTTTTTAAGAAAGATAGTGAAATCAGACAGAATCTTCACTTGTCCTAGGTATGTTCTGTTCTTCTGACCAAATTGTCCTGAATCTTGGCTACTTTCTTAGTGTCTTGCAGGTGAATGTGTTTTCTATAGAATCAAGAACAAAATGGCGCATCTACTCTCAGCTTCATGCCCTTTAGCTATCTCCTTAACCAGCAGCAGCAAGAACTCGGTTAAACCGTTTGGTTTAAACCAAACCTTCTTCAACCCCCAACCCCTTTCAAACCATCCCTCTCTCAAAGCACTTCTCTTCCAAGAGAAGAAACCTAAAAGAAGAAGAAGAAGCTGCGTCTTCCTAGCAACCGCTACAAGCCAACAAGCACCACCCGAAACCTCCACCAACAACAACAACTCACCCTCCAAACCAAAACGTGTCATGGTCATCGGCGGAGACGGTTACTGCGGCTGGGCCACTGCTCTCCACTTATCCAAAAAGAACTACCAAGTCGCCATCGTCGACAACCTCGTCAGACGCCTCTTCGACCACCAGCTTGGTCTCGAGTCATTAACTCCCATAGCGTCGATCCACGACCGTATCAGTCGTTGGAAGGCTCTGACAGGGAAGACAATCGAGCTCTACGTTGGAGACATCTGCGACTTCGAGTTCTTAGCTGACTCTTTCAACTCCTTTGAGCCTGACTCGGTTGTCCACTTCGGTGAACAACGCTCTGCGCCTTACTCTATGATAGACCGTTCCAGAGCCGTGTTCACACAGCACAACAATGTCATAGGCACTCTCAACGTCCTCTTTGCTATCAAAGAGTTTCGAGAAGAGTGTCATCTCGTGAAGCTTGGGACGATGGGGGAGTATGGGACTCCGAATATCGATATCGAGGAAGGGTATATAACGATAACGCATAATGGTAGGACTGATACGCTGCCGTATCCGAAGCAGGCTAGCTCGTTTTATCATCTTAGCAAGGTTCACGACTCGCACAACATTGCTTTTACTTGCAAGGCGTGGGGGATTAGAGCTACTGATCTTAACCAGGGAGTTGTTTATGGTGTGAAGACTGATGAGACTGAGATGCATGAGGAGCTGAGGAACCGGTTGGATTATGATGCTGTGTTTGGTACTGCTCTTAACCGGTTCTGTGTCCAAGCTGCTGTTGGTCACCCACTTACGGTTTATGGTAAAGGTGGTCAGGTAAATAACTTTTTTGTTCTGTCTTATCAGTGTTCTAAAAATTAGTTTAGGCAATGGCGTCTAGGCATCCGCTTAGTCAGCAAATCGGATTTGAACGGAAAAAAAATTAAAACCGATTTTTTAAAAAATATTGTCTATGCATTTAAAAATTCGGTCTAGGTGTCCGCCTAAACATTGAATATCTATAAGACGTCTAAACAGTGAACATTGGTTTTTATTCGGTTTGTTTCCTCTTTGCAGACAAGAGGCTACCTTGATATAAGAGACACGGTCCAATGTGTTGAGCTAGCTATAGCGAACCCTGCAAAGGCTGGTGAGTTCAGGGTGTTCAACCAGTTCACAGAACAGTTCTCAGTCAACGAGCTGGCGTCGCTGGTGACTAAAGCGGGTTTAAAGCTGGGGCTGGACGTGACGAAGATGACGGTGCCTAACCCGAGAGTGGAGGCGGAAGAGCATTACTACAACGCAAAGCACACAAAGCTGATGGAACTTGGACTTGAGCCGCACTATCTCTCTGAGTCACTTCTTGATTCCTTGCTCAACTTTGCTGTTCAGTTTAAGGATCGTGTGGACAAGAAGCAGATCATGCCTAGTGTTTCTTGGAAGAAGATTGGTGTCAAGACTAAGTCCATGAACCCCTAAGAAGTCCAGTTTGTTGTTAGTACACTGAAGGGAGATTATTAGATTTTTTTTTTTTTTTTTTTTTTTGTTACTGGGGGAGATTATTAGATTATATGCGAGAGTTGTGTTGTTTGTTATCCTTCAAAACTTTATTTGTGCTTAAGTAGTTTATTTGGAGATCGTAATGTTATATAATCTTTGAAAACTACATAAAAGAAGAACCGAAGGTAGTGGTTGTGTAAATGTAAATTTATACTGAACAAATAAAAATTTCACATAAGTAACATAAAACCATCTCATATTTTGTTTATTTTAAAACTTGACGAGCTTTCTCACTCAATACGCATTGGGGACATCCGAATTATGATCAAGGAAAAAAATTCTTAAAATTCTTAGACAAGTAAAATTGTAGATTTTGTTTTATAGTAGACGTATATCTCGGTTCAATCATTTAGTTAAACAGTTAAAATAAATACTACTAGTAAATATTTTTTAGTTGAGAATAGTGTTGGTGGGATCATCGTAGATGTACTTTAGTGTCATCCATTTTCCAAATATGAAGGAAACTTGTGCTGTCAAATTCTAAGGAATCAAACTGTTTTTGTTTAATTATTATAGTTTTTTTTTTGTAACTGTTAATTATTATAGTTTCAGCCCTAATGTCTCTCCTTTTAAAATTCGTTCTCTCCTTTTCTTCTTATGTGACGATAAAAACCAAAATACCATATCAACAGAACATATTTTAATATATAATTGCAAGTGCTTGTACGTCTTGAAAACAATTTATCAAATCTTAGTGCATGAGATGCTATCATATTTCAGATTTACGCAAAAAGCATAAATTGTATAATTGTGGGATAATTGTGTGAAAAATATTGTTCTAATGTTGTGCTTATTGGCCTCTAACACTTTTTATATGACTTGATCTCTAAAATAAGAAGAATGGCAATACGTACAACAACGATCCAATAATTGAGCAAATAATTCTCTATAGTTTACACAATTCATGTTTAACTGAAAATGCTTTTGGTGTGGAGGCACTGAGTATTTCTCTGTATTTTATTATATTATTCTAAAATCTAAATATTATCATATCATTAAACATTTGTTGGAGAGATTGTTGTTTATGGTTGATGAGGTCATCGTTGCCATCAGTATTCATCAACTTGCAAATTAAAATATGTGTATTAAAAGCATAACCTTAATTTGGAAGACATATCACATGATCTCACACACATAAATCTTATTCCCACAACTACCAAGTTGTATAGGTCGGCAACTTTTTGTTTTTATTTTTAGATGTGAAATTTATTTGCTTACACTTCATTTGCATGAGTTTTGGATCAAGAGACATTTGTGGGCATCAACATTTGTTTATTGTTTGCCTATCTTTTAATTCTAGTTCTCTGAGCAGGTACACCCTAAGTATTACAGTTACACTAATGAGCACTTGAATGATTTAGGATTCATAGTAATTTAAAATGAGAAACTATTATAATGAGTTTTGTGTGTGTTTACAATATATGAAACAGCGTGTAGATCATTAAATCGTTATACACAGCCAAACAAAATAACATGAAAAATAAAACAAAAAGAATGGTTTTCGTAAATTCATGCATTCATAACATGGAAAGCTAGATAAAGTCTGAGCACAACAAAGAGAGCTAAAAGGTTTCATGGATGGAGGCCAGGTTGCAACTACAGACTCCAAAATATAGTTTCCGATTGCGCTAAGGTGAAGTTGATAGGATCCATTGCTTAGTTATTCATATCATCTCATTTCTCCCTTACGATCAATTAATGGATGTCTTGTCAAAAATTTTGGTTATCGTCGATGTATGATTACTGTATTATCTTATTAGATGTTCGTATGGTTATCGTGTGTATATAAAAAAGAAAGACTACAATTTCAAACCAACCACCATTCGAAGCTCTTGGTAAAATAGCAGTGATCATCTGACATCAGTATCTAATTATCTATCATTGATACGGCATAGGTCAATCCTGATCCTTGAAATGTGGAACTTGGACGTTTGACCTTATTTTCCTAATCCTACTACAAAACCTACAGGTATAATGGAAGTATATAGCATTTATTCCAATTACTCAACTCCAAAGAAGAAGAAATTGAATAATTGTTTTTAGAGATGCCACTTAAGCCCAGCGTCGCTGTCAAAAACCCCCTCAATTATTGAAAGTTTGTCTCCCATTTTCCAATTCTTATTAATTTCGACTTATAGTCGAATAATTAAAAATGTTTTATACAGTTCCACAACATACCTTTTCTAACTAGACATGTTTAAATTTTGAAGGAAAGAGATGGAAATCTGATTCAAACTTCAACCACTTAATGCATAAACTCGACCAACTATTTAATAGATGATACCAAGGGACACAGTAATGAAATTATCTGATTTTTTTTATAGAGGAATATTTCCTTAAAGCCTTGGAGCTCGGAGACCTTACAAATAATGGTAGAATCTTCTTTACTTGGTTCTCTACTATATTCTTTAGTATATTGACATAAATAATGAAATTAACTTTCAGATCGACAACGCATCCATATGATAACCATAAAACTTAATAATCACCAAAAAAGATTATTCATGATGAAGAAGGTACTCGGAAGTAGTCCATTCTCGATCCAAATAACCACTACTCAGATGAACTACTTAACTACGATCGAACATTAATCCTATCATGCATAGATGAAACATATAAAAAATAATTGCATGCCAATCACAGTACATTTACAGTAACATTTTCATAACATCTTTCACTTTACCACTCTGATCAACATGATATTATAGAAAAATAAATAAACTTTAATCATTATGCAACTGAATCATATTTTATTAGTTCTGATCAATCCGAATTGATAAATAAGGTTGATTGATTAATGTAAAACAAAGAAACAAATTTACTAATTATATAAAACTATAATTACACATCTTTAATTATTATTCATAATTCATTTTCTACATGGGTATATATAACTTTGATCATCGGAGAATAATCAGAAAAAAGAAACCCTAAAAATTCTGCTTTTGATATTGTAAAATACTATTGAAAAGCAAGAAGTAAATGTTGACACACAAAAAAAACAAGAAGTAGATTACAATCATACCCAAAGAGCTCCAACTTCGACAAGCTTCGGGACAAGGTGACCACTTAGATGGAGCGCGACGAGGGACTCAAACCCACCGACACACTCACGGCCAATGAAAACCGCCGGAGACGGAAGAACGCCGCCGGGAAATTCTTCTTCAAGAGCCAAGGGGAGAGAGGAAACCTCGTGATCATCGAGCTCGATGACGGTGGGGACGACTCCGATAGTAGTGAGGAGTCTTTTCATGACGTGGGACATGCAACAAGAAGATCTGCTGAAGATGATCACTGGATGCTCCGATATCAGCCGTCGGATCTTAGACTCCGATGATTCTTCTTCGTCTATGGAGAGAGAAATAGGTGAGGCTTGGGAAGGAGGAGTTAGGTCTAAGCGAACGACGTCGTTGGAGAAACATTCTAAGCTTAATTCTTGCATCATAGGCAACTAGAGAGAGAAAAGACGTAGAGAGCATTAATCTACGAGGAAGAAGTGGGTTGTATTTGTATATATAGAAAGAATCAAAAGGTGTTCCGAAAAAAAAGTATTCCAAAAAATATAGAAAGAATCAAAGAGGTTCAACCAACAAAAATGAATCATTAGTGAAAATAATAAATAAATAAATAAAATTAGGGGGAACAAAATAGCCAATAATATAAGAGAAGAGAAGAAGGGAGTGGTGTATGTGGTTGCTTACATCACAAAGTACTGTCTCAGTGTGTTTTTTATTTTTTTTTTCTTTTTCTCATTGGACTGTTTCTTTAATGTATTTTCAAATTATTTATTCTGAGGAGTTAAATGCATGGGAGTTCCAAAATCCACGCGCTAGATTTTATTGCCGATGTTGACCTTTTCAATGGGAAAAGGTGAATGCAAATTATATTCGCAATAATATTATTTGGTAGTCAGGTTAGTAGTATCAAGGAACACGAGTACTCTCCTTATATGTATTGTATTGGCTAGCTTTGTAAGTTTTCTATGTTGATTGGTTACTGAAGCTTCTAAACTGTATACTAGTAGTTATACTTTTAAAAGTCCAGTACAACTAAGATATTGCATATTCTTTAAGCTGACGCTTTTGCTATTATGACAAAGCATTAAGCATAATGTTTTCATGTTATTTTATGCAAAATATAAAAAAATGGACCAATCCCAAGGCTTCTTAAGGTTGAGATTCTGTTGTCGTCAATCCCGTCATAACGGAGTGTTTGGATTGGATCTATCCCGTCTCCAAGAAACCTCGCAAATTTAAGATATCAGATGCTAAATATCGAACATAAACGTTGTTTTCATAACTTTTAGCCTACTTTGTCTTCAAGTGGATTTACATCATGTTGAAATCCTGATAAGATGATCTCTTACAACCATGACTAGTAAAAATAACAATTGCAAAGAGTAACGAGTCCATTTTGTCATCCAAGTTGAATCAACTTACATAGAGATCAACACAGATCTATTTCATGAGCAAGTACTACTACTACATGAAGAAGAGGACAAGCAATAGTGCTGTGGAAATAAATGAAATGGAGCCCAATTTGAAATGGACTTCTAGAGGAGATGTTGTTTATACGAGCACCGTTGATGGTGTTGTCTTCAATTTCGTGTCTGCCACATATGCTCACGTAAGCCCATAGTTATTTTTAAGACTTAATAGTTAATACTACTAGTTTATATATTTAAGTGGATCCATTTTCTTTATTGTGATCGCTTATAGTCTTTTTATAGATGTCCACCAGGATCATGACGTATTTTTTATATTGATCTCACCTAAAACATTAAGTCCTAAGATTCTATATGTAAGATTCCATTTCCATCCATATTCCAATTAAATGAAAACGAATCTTTGTCAATGATTCGAAAGAAATGTTAGTGCGTTTGCGGTATATTGTATAGTTAATCAGCTGCATTTGCACCTACCCACAGAGTTCTCCCTAGCTAACTGACTAAATAAATATGGTGTTCACTGGCTAAGATATTTACATCTTTTTTTTTTTGAATTGTATTGTAAATACATCTTTTTGTATTTGTAAATCCTAAATTTAAATTTTCCGGCTTCTTAAAAACTGATTTGTTATACTATTACAAACTATAAAAATATTACATAAACAAGTTTACAACCGACAAATTTTACAATAAAAAAAAATTGAGCTTTAGTGCTAGATTTAAATGATGTCCTGAATTGTATGATTTAGAAAATAGCTAAAAATAACTTAAATAATAATATTACCAAAATATAAAATTAATTCATTATTGAAACATGTACATTTTATGCGAATAGGCGTATTTATGTTCATGTGTTTGTATTTGCATTCACATTTACATGTGCAGTGATAATTTACATCAAGACTGGAAAAAACCTTTATGTTTGGCCCTACGAATAAGGTTCCAGTCATGCTAAGTACCAATCGACATTGAACAGTTGAATTGATCAGAGTCATGCTCTGTTTGTTCAATAGTCCTATCTTCCACTATCACTTCATATGCTTCTCTCTCCATCTGAAGGTTTGAAAGAAACACAGACGTTAATGAGTAATCAAAAAGGTAAAGCTAGCTAACTAGCACGGTCGAGTCTGTTGGTCAAAAACTCATTGGTCCGAGATATTTGATGCAATGCTTTTGCAGAACACTTCTTGGGTGTTTTTCAAGATTCACACCTTCGACTCTTTATGTTTCTCAATAACACTGTCTCTTTGAAAACAGATTAATATCCATTGCGCTTCTTTTTTCATAGGAAAGCATACGTTTGTAATACCTAGGAAGACAATCAATCAAAGTAGAAGGATAATGTTTTATTCTTTGTTTGGCTCACACAACTCAAAGATAAATCATAAACTGATTACTAGGAGAAGAAAGATATAATCATTTCTTCTTGAATAGGAAGTGTGAAATCATCCACTCTTCTCCATTGTTGTATCCAAAAAGCTCAGCAACAGCCATGAAGAAGGTTCTCCAGTAAACCATCCACTTCACTGCCTCCTCTTTCCCATAAGTCATTTTCATTATCTCCTTTATTGCAACTATCTCCTTGTCCATTCTTTTGAGCCACTCCTCACTGAAAAGTTGTATTACATATCAAGTAACAAACATCACAAGATAAAATTGTATTCTAATTACTTACTATCACAAACAATTTTATTTTTTTTACCTGGTCCTTGCATAATGCTTCCCGTTTAGGAGCCAATGATCCACAATTGAAACATCGTCCTGAGCATAAAAAGGATATATGTTTGGATTGATGATAATAAAGTGCAACAAACATGGTAAGTTAAACAATGTATAGTACTTGGAAATAGAGGAGAAGATTCGCCGATGGCATTGTTCCTCCACTAAAGAAGTATCTTGTGATCCAGTCATCGTCACGCACATCCTATAGTGAATCAGCATAATCCCAAAGATAGCATCATTGCCAAGAGAAAAAAATGGTGAAAGAACTAGTTAAACAAGAAGATAATCAATTGATTTTGCATTATATGTATAATGTATACCTCAAAGTGGTAAGCAAATGTCTTATGGCAGAAATAGTGAACAAACAGAAGACTATCTTCCTTCATCCAGCTTCCAATTTTCTTCAGAAGCTCTCCATAATTTTTCATATGCTATTCACAATCCAAATAGAAAAACAAAGCTAAGAACTTTTGTTCTCTTTGAAGAAAGTACAGCTCAATCAAACATACATAAAAAGAGTGGTAGATATTTCACTTAAATAGAGGTAACTTGAATAAAGCTCAGAGCATGTGCATCATTAGTCTCTAACTGAGATTTAAAGATTAAAAATCGAAAATGATGAAAAGAAGAAAACACAGCGAGGACAGTGTGCCCCGAGATTGTGAGAGTCTTGTTTTACATGTGACATAATGCTGAATGGTCAATATCACATTTGCTGGGAATTTCAATATAATTTTCTTTTATATATTTAAAAACAGTTTAAGTGATTCATTTGAATTTCTAAGTGATGATGATGCTCTTAGATCCAAAAATATCCTAACCTCAAACATTTCGATGGAGAATACTCGATCATATGTCCCTTCATGCTCAAAAGTACTAATATCCCCAACAATGATTTCAACATTTTGAATGCCGAGTTTCCTTTAAAACACATGACAAAGTAAGCGAACAATTTATGATAGTCTTCTTATATAAGAGTACTTGAAACTTTATAGGTTTGAAATAAATTACCGGCATTGGTCATCAATAAATGCTTTCTGTGTTTTTGAGTTGCAAAGACCGGTTAACTTGCAATTGCTATACTTGCGGGCAATGTACAAAGACAAAGATCCCCAGCCACATCCGACATCGAGAACACTTTGTCCATCTTCCACATTAGCTCTTTCGCAATATAGAGCCAATATTGCTTCCTCTGCTTCTTCTAAGCTACTTGAATCCTTTGGGAAATAACATGAGCTGTATTTTATGTTTCTTCCAAGAACAAGTTCGAAGAAAGCGGTTGGTAATTCATAGTGTTGCGTCTTCGGCTTCTCGGTATTTATGGCTATAGGCATCTCTTTTATAGCTGAAATATACATATATCATACATGAATCATTATGGTAACATGGCCTCTAATGTTTGTTTACGTTTTATATAATATTGTGTTCTTTTCAAACAAATCTGCAAAATGAAAAATTTACTGGCATTTAATTTAATTTTTCTGCTTATACCTTTTACAAAAGTATTTTATGAAAAAATGAACATGTTTTATTTCTTTTTAGATGTAAAAGTTTTATTAAGATTTTTTATATATAATATGGAGACGCAAATTAAGGTATTGACTGAAAATCATTTTCATCAATAATGTAGTGGAGTAAATATTTTTTCTGTTGAATTATTTTACTTTTTTATAATCAAGTAAAAACTCTTTTCCTTTTATTTTCTCTGATCACTGTTAAAAAGGTAATATACAAATACAAGAATAAATACATTTAGTCTATGTTTTAAAACTCGGCCGTAGAAGCCGGAAACTCGCCGATTATGCGCTTTAAGGCAGAGTCCTGTGGCGTTAGAGCCAAATCAGAGAAAAAGTTGGACAGATTAAAAAAATTCTTTAAAATTCTTGATTTTTGCTTCACAACTCATGATTAAAGTTAGATTTATTGATTATATGTAACTTTTTAATCATGCAGATGAGTAAAAGACGAAGAAGATTTGTGTCCGTTTTACCAAAAAAAGATTTGTGTCCGCTGATCTCTCAACAATAAAGATTTACAAATTTTTCAGGAAAAAAACTTTTTGATTCTTCTAAAAAGAAATTTCTTGGTATTCAGTATTTACACATAACGCAGATCAAACAAGAAACTTACTCACAACAACAAAGTACAGTGGTCCACTAAAGTAGTTTGGGTCACGGACGAAACTAAATCTCAGAACTCAGAAGCATAGTCATATCGTACTTGTGTGTGACACACCAAACACCGGTTCGTATAAGACCGTCACTCATTAATCATTATTAACAAAATCTAAATTATTATTATTATTTATACAATATATATATATTAACAATTATAAATTGTTATTATTTGTTCAAAAACAATTCTAAAAACTTACAAACCAAAAATATGAGAGGATCAATTAGGTATGTCACTTACAGTTAACGAAACGGAGTAGATCAGAAAGTTGCAGCTCCGCCGTGGGTTTGTAACCGGAACGAAGTCGACCGGCGAGAAGCAGCCGCGTTAGTAGCCTTATGACAACATCCGGCAACAGATTCTTCTCCAGCAACGTTAAAACTGATTTCACGGATGCTCCGTAAGCTACCTCGACAATCCTCTCCATTACTCTCTCTTTCTCGTCTCTTGAGTTTTTTTTTTTCGTTTAGTCGTTACGATCTTAATGAATGTACTGGAAACAAGGTCTATATATATAGGCACGGCTTTAACTCTTAGTTCAACTGTTCAACTCAAACACGCATTGTTAATTACGTGTATTACCTAATGACGGATCTATTTTTATTTTATCAGATAAATATAGCACCATTTATTTATGAATTTCATTTATTACGTTACGTTTTTTTTCTGTCGTTTGGAAATTACTTACTCTATATATATAACAAAACTTAGGTTCATTCCCTAAACTGAATCTTTAAATTCACCCCACCCTTTAGGACTAATTAAAGTGACACATAGATTATTAATTAAAAAATATTAAATTAAAT